>NC_069507.1:72551259-72616259 GCF_027579735.1 Bombina bombina
CTTCCAAATTTGGTGTGCAATACTTTTAAGGCTTTAAGACACTGTGGTGAAATTTTGGTGAATTTTGAACAATTCCTTCATACTTTTTCGCAATTGCAATAATAAAGTGTGTTTAGTTTAAAATTTAAAGTGACAGTAACGGTTTTATTTTAAAACGTTTTTTGTGCTTTGTTATCAAGTTTATGCCTGTTTAACATGTCTGAACTACCAGATAGATTGTGTTCTGACTGTGGGGAAACCAAGGTTCCTTCTCATTTAACTATATGTATTTTATGTCATAAAAAAATTTAGTAAAAATGATGCCCAAGATGATTCCTCAAGTGAGGGGAGTAAGCATGGTACTGCATCATCCCCTCCTTCGTCTACACCAGTCTTGCCCATACAGGAGGCCCCTAGTACATCTAGTGCGCCAATTCTCCTTACTATGCAACATTTAACGGCTGTAATGGATAATTCTATCAAAAACATTTTAGCCAATATGCCCACTTATCAGCGAAAGCGCGACTGCTCTGTTTTAGAAAATTCTGTAGAGCATGAGAACGCTGATGATATGGTTTCTGAAGGGCCCCTACACCAGTCTGAGGGGGCCAGGGAGGTTTTGTCTGAGGGAGAAATTTCAGATTCAGGAAACATTTCTCAACAAGCTGAACCTGATGTGATTACTTTTAAATTTAAGTTGGAACATCTCCGCGCTCTGCTTAAGGAGGTGTTATCCAATTTGGATGATTGTGATTATCTGGTCATTCCAGAACCACTATGTAAAATGGAAAAGTTCTTAGAGGCCCCGGGGCCCCCCGAAGCTTTTCCTATATCCAAGCGGGTGGCGTACATTGTTAGTAAAGAATGGGACAGGCCCGGTATACCTTTAGTACCTCCCCCCATATTTATAAAATTGTTTTCCTATAGTCGACCCCAGAAAGGACTGATGGCAGACAGTCCCCAAGGTCGAGGGGGCGGTTTCTACTCTACACAAGCGCGCCACTATACCCATAGAAGATAGTTGTGCTTTCCAAGATCCTATGGATAAAAAATTAGAAGGTCTGCTAAAGATGTTTGTTCAGCAAGGTTCCCTTCTACAACCAATTGCATGCATTGTCCCTGTCACTGCAGCCGCGTGTTTCTAGTTTGATGAGCTAGGAAAGGCGATTATTAGTAATTCTTCTTCTTATGAGGAGATTATGGACAGAATTCGTGCTCTTAAATTGGCTAATTCTTTCACCCTAGACGCCACCTTGCAATTGGCTAGGTTAGCGGCGAAAAAATTCTGGGTTTGCTATTGTGGCGCAGAGCGCTTTGGTTAAAATCTTGGGCAGCGGATGCGTCTTCCAAGAACAAATTGCTTGACATTCCTTTCAAGGGGAAAACACTCTTTGGCCCTGACTTGAAAGAGATTATCTCTGATATCACTGGGGGCAAGGGCCACGCCCTTCCTCAGGATAGGTCTTTTCAAGACCAAAAATAAACCTAAGTTTCGTCCCTTTCGCAGAAACGGATCAGCCCCAAGGGCTACGTCCTCTAAGCAGGAAGGTAATACTTCTCAAGCCAATCCAGCCTGGAGACCTATGCCAGGCTGGAGCAAAGGAAAGCAGGCCAGGAAACCTGCCACTGCTACCAAGACAGCATGAAATGCGGGCCCCCGATCCGGGACCGGATCTGGTGGGGGGCAGACTCTCTCTCTTCGCTCAGGCTTGGGAAAGAGATGTTCTGGATCCTTGGGCGCTAGAAATAGTCTCCCAAGGTTATTCTCTGGAGTTCAAGGGGCTTCCTCCAAGGGGGAGGTTCCACAGGTCTCAGTTGTCTTCAGACCACATAAGAAGACAGGCATTCTTACATTGGGTAGAAGACCTGCTAAAAATGGGAGTGATTCATCCTGTTCCATTAGGAGAACAAGGGATGGGGTTCTACTCCAATCTGTTCATAGTTCCCAAAAAAGAGGGAACGTTCAGACCAATCTTAGATCTCAAGATCTTGAACAAGTTTCTCAAGGTTCCATCGTTCAAGATGGAAACCATTCGAACACTTCTTCCTTCCATCCAGGAAGGTCAATTCATGACCAAGGTGGATTTCAAGGATGCGTATCTACATATTCCTATCCACAAGGAACATCATCGGTTCCTAAGGTTTGCATTCCTGGACAAGCATTTCCAGTTCGTGGCATTTTCTTTCGGATTAGCCACTGCTCCTAGGATTTTCTCATAGGTACTAGGGTCCCTTCTGGCGGTGCTAAGACCAAGGGGCATTGCTGTAGTACCTTACTTGGACGACATTCTGATTCGAGCGTCGTCCCTTCCTCAAGTAAAGGCTCACACGGACATTGTCCTGGCCTTTCTCAGATCTCACGGATGGAAAGTGAACGTGGAAAAGAGTTCTCTATCTCCGTCAACGAGGGTTCCCTTCTTGGGAACTATAATAGACTCCTTAGAAATGAGGATTTTTCTGACAGAAGCCAGAAAAACAAAACTTCTAGACTCTTGTCGGATACTTCATTCCGTTCCTCTTCCTTCCATAGCGCAGTGCATGGAAGTGATAGGTTTGATGGTAGCGGCAATGGACATAGTTCCTTTTGTGCGCATTCATCTAAGACCATTACAACTGTTCATGCTCAGTCAGTGGAATGGGGACTATTCAGACTTGTCTCCGAAGATACAAGCAAATCAGAGGACCAGAGACTCATTCCGTTGGTGGCTGTCCCTGGACAACCTGTCACAAGGGATGACCTTCCGCAGACCAGAGTGGGTCATTGTCACGACCGACGCCAGTCTGATGGGCTGGGGCGCGGTCTGGGGATCCCTGAAAGCTCAGGGTCTTTGGTCTCGGGTAGAATCTCTTCTACCGATAAATATTCTGGAACTGAGAGCGATATTCAATGCTCTCAAAGCTTGGCCTCAGCTAGCGAGGGCCAAGTTCATACATCAACCATCAGGGGGGAACAAGGAGTTCCCTAGCGATGGAAGAAGTGACCAAAATCATTCTATGGGCGGAGTCTCACTCCTGCCACCTGTCTGCTATCCACATCCCAGGAGTGGAAAATTGGGAAGCGGATTTTCTGAGTCGTCAGACATTGCATCCGGGGGAGTGGGAACTCCATCCGGAAATCTTTGCCCAAGTCACTCAACCGTGGGGCATTCCAGACATGGATCTGATGGCCTCTCGTCAGAACTTCAGAGTTCCTTACTACGGGTACAGATCCAGGGATCCCAAGGCGGCTCTAGTGGATGCACTAGTAGCACCTTGGACCTTCAAACTAGCTTATGTGTTCCCGCCGTTTCCTCTCATCCCCAGGCTGGTAGCCAGGATCAATCAGGAGAGGGCGTCGGTGATTTTGATAGCTCCTGCGTGGCCACGCAGGACTTGGTATGCAGATCTGGTGAATATGTCATCGGCTCCACCATGGAAGCTACCTTTGAGAGACCTTCTTGTTCTAGGTCCGTTCGACCCACTCCAGCTGACTGCTTGGAGATTGAACGCTTGATCTTATCAAAGCGAGGGTTCTCAGATTCTGTTATTAATACTCTTGTTCAGGCCTGAAAGCCTGTAACCAGAAAAATTACCACATAATTTGGTATATCTGTTGGTGTGAATCTGCAGGATTCCCTTGGGACAAGGTTAAGATTCCTAAGAGTCTATCCTTCCTTCGAGAAGGATTGGAAAAAGGATTATCTGCAAGTTCCTTGATGGGACAGATTTCTGCCTTGTCTGTGTTACTTCACAAAAAGCTGGCAGCTGTGCCAGATGTTCTAGCCTTTGTTCAGGCTCTGGTTAGAATCAAGCCTGTTTACAAAATTTTGACTCCTCCTTGGAGTCTCAACCTAGTTCTTTCAGTTCTTCAGGGGGTTCCGTTTGAACCCTTACATTCCGTTGATATTAAGTTATTATCTTGGAAAGTTTTGTTTTTGGTTGCAATTTCTTCTGCTAGAAGAGTTTCAGAATTATCTGCTCTGCAGTGTTCTTCTCCTTATCTGGTGTTCCATGCAGATAAGGTGGTTTTGCGTACTAAACCTGGTTTTCTTCCAAAAGTTGTTTCTAACAAAAACATTAACCAGGAGATAGTTGTGCCTTCTTTGTGTCCTAATCCAGTTTCAAAGAAGGAACGTTTGTTGCACAACTTGGATGTAGTTCGTGCTCTCAAATTTTACTTAGCAGCTACTAAGGATTTCAGACAAACTTTGTCTTTGTTTGTTGTTTATTCTGGTAAACGGAGAGGTCAAAAAGCAACTTCTACCTCTCTCTCCTTCTGGATTAAAAGCATTATCCGATTGGCTTATGAGACTGCCGGACGGCAGCCTCCTGAAAGAATCACAGCTCACTCCACTAGGGCTGTGGCTTCCACATGGGCCTTCAAGAACGAGGCTTCTGTTGATCAGATATGTAAGGCAGCGACTTGGTCTTCACTGCACACTTTTTCTAAATTTTACAAATTTGATACTTTTGCTTCTTCTGAGGCTATTTTTGGGAGAAAGGTTTTGCAAGCCGTGGTGCCTTCCATTTAGGTGACCTGATTTGCTCCCTCCCTTCATCCGTGTCCTAAAGCTTTGGTATTGGTTCCCACAAGTAAGGATGACGCCGTGGACCGGACACACCTATGTTGGAGAAAACAGAATTTATGTTTACCTGATAAATTACTTTCTCCAACGGTGTGTCCGGTCCACGGCCCGCCCTGGTTTTTTTTAATCAGGTCTGATAATTTATTTTCTTTAACTACAGTCACCACGGTAACATATGGTTTCTCCTATGCAAATATTCCTCCTTAACGTCGGTCGAATGACTGGGGTAGGCGGAGCCTAGGAGGGATCATGTGACCAGCTTTGCTGGGCTCTTTGCCATTTCCTGTTGGGGAGGAGAATATCCCACAAGTAAGGATGACGCCGTGGACCGGACACACCGTTGGAGAAAGTAATTTATCAGGTAAACATAAATTCTGTTTTTACTATAGTGTTCTCTCTATCTCTCGCGCTTAGGAACCAAGTATTTTCTTATTGACAATGTTTTTGCTTGCATTTTGACTTCCTTTTGTATTGTGGAAGCCTTGGGGCATTTTAATAGCAATAGTTTGTGTATAGTGGTGTGTCCCTGTATCTGTTTATGTATGTGTCTGTGTGGCTATTCCTGGATGTAAGTGTTCATTTTAGAACCTATCAAAACTATGTATTTCTTTTAAGTAGATAACCCAAGGTATTGATCTAGGCCAATTTTGGTATATTTAATGCCATCATTTTGCAGCCAAATACGATCATATAAAAAAAAATGGTTAATTTTTTTTACCACCCTTGGGTTTCTCACTGAAATTTTTTACATACCGCTTGTGCAGTCATTAAAATAAAGGGTTGCAAAAGTTTCTATGGAATCCCCTTTGTTCAGAAATAGCAGACATGCTTGGCTTTGCCATTATTTTTTGGTAACAGTTACGCACCATACTTCTGAAATTGTCTGCAGTGAAGGAATTAATTATTTAGTTTGTAAGGGTAATAGTATTGTATGGTAGGGATTACCCTCCCACCTCCCTGATACACCCACACTCCTCATCACCATCTTAGGTAATGACAGACAGTAGACTGGTGGAAAAAAAACATATTTCATCCAACAGGATTTTATTGGTCTGTATAAAATTTGTCTGCTTTAGCTGTTTTAGCTGTAAATTGCCTTTGGGGGCTATTACTGACCACCATCTCATTATATATTATCTTGTGCGCCCCCCCACTGTGATTGTATCACGTATTAGAATGACAGACAGTATGCCAGGATGCAGTTTAGGGCATTTAATTTATTTTATTTTTTCTTCAGTGTAGGGAACCTTACTCAATCCTCCAACCTCCCGGATCCCTCCCAAACCTGTCTCTAACCCTCCCCCCTTCCACTAGTGTCATCCATCTTAGGTACTGGCAGCTGTCTGCCAGTACCCAGTTCATATTATTTTTTTGTTTATTTATTACAATTTTTTTTTAATTAATATTGTTTTTTCTGTAGTGTAGGGGTCCTCCCCCAGATTGTTTTATAAATCCCTCCCTCTAATTTTTTTTTCTGTAATGTAGCATCCCATCCCTTTCTTGCACGTCCAAACTTATTGGACCTAGCGTAGGGTCCCGCCCTCCGTCACTGGGCTGCCCACCTGCCTCCCCCCTTCCCTCCCACGCCTCCCACTCAATCTGTCTGTAACAATCTGAAAATATGTCTTCATATGGTAACAGAGCACGATAAACACATACACATTAACAGAAGGCACTCACTGTCACTTTAATTATCCCTAATGTAAACTATATTCTGTGGTTTTTACCCTGTCTTTAGACAATAAATGATAGAAAGTGACAGGGACTGGCTTCTGTGGAAGACGTGTACAGTACTTTATTATCATCATTGAAGTGCACCCTGTCAAATGCCTCATAAGGAGATAGTGCTGAGCTACACTGACTTTAAGATATATATTTCATTTATAATCTGCTAATTCCAGTATAAAATGTTCTCAACTGGTCACTTCTTTGGCTATTTTTATGGTGAGACACTTTCCACGTATATAACAGAGACAAATCCATTAATTATAAACTTCTAATCTCACTGGGCCAGAGGTTTCTATTTCACTTCAAGTGTACATACCAAAAATAGTTTCTATTAACCCAACCCATGTTATATGCAGTAACTGAGTAATCTGCCAAACCAATGTAATGCTTTCTACGCTTAGCTGGGCAGAAGTTCCTTGCTTGTGCTTTACAAATCTGTTTGTGTTGGGGATTTTTTTTAATACTTCAGTTTTGAAGGCCTGAGATGTGGATGAAATAGAATAAAAAAAAATAATATTACCAGCCATATAAACTAGTATTTTAGGATGGAGGGGGAGGGGTTAGCGGTGAAAATGTTAAGAGATTTTCTCAAGACTCTAAGTATTAACCCCTAAACCGCCAAAGCCCACAACGCAATAAACCTATTCAAGTATTAACCCCTAAACCGCCATAGCCCACAACGCAAAAAACCTAACCCCTAACCTAACCCCCCTAACCTAACACCCCCTAAATGAACCCAAATTACCTATTTAACCAAATACTAAAGTTACTATTCAATTTTAAAAAAACTAACTACTTTAAAAATACAAATAAACTAAGTATAAATTAAAGGGACAGTCTAATCAAAATTCTGGAGTAGACTGTCCCTTTAAGCTACAATTACAGAAAATAAAAAAATCTAAGATTACAGAAAATAATAAAGAAAATTACAAAATTATACAAAAATTATACCTAATCCCTATGAAAAGAAAAAAGCCCCCTCCCCCAAATAAAAACACCCCCTAATCTAATAAACTACCAGTAGACCTTAAAAGGGCTTTTAGCAGGGCATTGCCCCAAGATAATCAGCTCTTTTTCCAAAAAAATACACAACCCCCTAACAGTAAATCCCCCCACCCACCAAACCCCCCCAAATAAAATAACCTAACATTAAAAACCCTAAACTACCCATTGCCCTGAAAAGGGCATTTATTGGGCATTGCCCTTAAAATTGCATTCAGATCTTTTTCTGCCCACCCTATCTAAATAAAATAACCCCCCCCAAAACCCCTTAAAAAGCCCTAAGTCTAACCCCCAAGTGGTCCTCACCTGTCCTGAAGTCCGGCCGAGAAGGTCCTGTTCCAGGCGGTGAAGTCTTCTTCCAAGCAGCAACCTCTTCTTTCTTCTTCCAGGAACCAGGCGGCACGGAGCGGAGGGCGGAGCTGAAGACCGATGACCGTGGAGCTGAAGACCGGCGACCCTAGAACTGAAGACCAGCAAACCTGGAACTGAAGACCGGCGACCGCGGAGCCATGGAGCGTGGAGGATCCTTTTCATACGATCTCCGCCGTACACTGAATAGGAATTCAAGGTACGCAATTAAAAATGGCGTCCCTTGAATTACTATTGGCTGATTTGAGCCTTCAAATTCAAATCAGCCAATCGGATGAGAGCTACTGAAATCCTATTGGCTGTTCAAATCAGCCAATAGGATGAGAGCTACTGAAATCCTATTGGCTGTTCAAATCAGCCAATAGGATAAGAGCTACTGAAATTATATTGGCTGATTTAAATAGCCAATAGAATTTCAGTAGCTCTCATCCGATTGGCTGATTTGAATTTGAAGGCTCAAATCAGCCAATAGGAATTCAAGGGATGCCATTTTTAATCGCGTACCTTGAATTCCTAATCATTGTACGGTGGAGATCATATGAAGAGGATCCTCCACTCTCCATGGCTCCGCGGTCGCCGTTCTTCAGATCCAGTTTTGCCGGTCTTCAGTTCCAGGTTCGACGGTCTTTAGCTCCAACGTCATCGGTCTTCAACTCCGCCCTCCTATCTGCGCCGGCTGGTTCCTGGAAGAAGAAAGCAGAGGTCGCCGCTTGGAAGAAGACTTCACCGCCTGGAATAGGACCTTCTCAGCCGGACTTCAGGACAGGTGAGGACCCCTTGGGGGTTAGACTTAGGGTTTTTTAAGGGTTTTTTTGGGGGGAGGGGTTATTTTATTTAGATAGGGTGGGCAGAAAAAGAGCTGAATGCCCTTTTAAGGACAATCAGAACAATAGAACAGAAAAGAAGGGCGCCTCCTAGTGTAGCCAATTTTTCATGAGTGAAATGATAAAAGTGCAAACATACTGTAATCTGTAAATTGTGAGAAAAAACAAGAGGGCGACCCCTAGTGCAAATCAATTGAGGACATGAAATGGATATCTGCTTGTGCTGACAAAGAGATACTCACAGATGGTATTGCACACTGTAGTGCAAATGGAGCGTACTAGGTATATTATGGTGACCTAGTGCACATAAAGACCCAAGCAGTACTGCAGCAGTTGAAGATCAACTCCGGATGCAAATTTTGAACGTCAGGATGATAGAAGAAGACTCCAGTATCGATGTTTATAAAAATATTTAATAAAATGTATAAAAAGATACACAGATATACCAATACATCTGTTGTACAATGCTACGCGTTTCTAAGCGCTCACCGCGCTTTTTCCTCAGGCAAATGATTAACAAAATTTGCATCCGGAGTTGATCTTCAACTGCAGCAGTACTGCTTGGGTCTTTATGTGCACTAGGTCACCATAATATACCTAGTACGCTCCATTTGCACTACAGTGTGCAATACCATCTGTGAGTATCCCTTTGTCAACACAAGCAGATATCCATTTCATGTCCTCAATTGATTTGCACTAGGGGTCGCCCTCTTGTTTTTTCTCACTTTTAAGGACAATGCCCAACAAATGCCCTTTTTAGCGCAATGGGTAGTTTAGGGTTTTTAGTGTTAGGTTATTTTTTTGGGGGGGTTTGGTGGGTGGGGGGTTTTTACTGTTTGGGGGATTGTGTATTTTTTTTTTTAAAAAGAGCTGATTATCTTGGGGCAATGCCCTGCAAAAAGCCATTTTAAGGGCTACTGATAGTTTATTAGATTAGGGGGTGTTTTTATTTTGGGGGGCTTTTTATTTTCATAGGGATTATGTATAATTTGTGTAAAATTTTGTAATTTTCTTTATTATTTTCTGCAATCTTAGATTTTTTTATTTTCTGTAATTGTAGCTTAAAGGGACAGTCTACTCCAGAATTTTGATTAGACTGTCCCTTTAATTTATACTTTATTTGTATTTTTAAAGTAGTTATTTTTTTTTAAATGTAATAGTAACTTTAGTATTTGGTTAAATAGGTAATTTGGGTTCATTTAGGGGGTGTTAGGTTAGGGGGGTTAGGTTTATTGCGTTGTGGGCTATGGCGGTTTAGGGGTTAATACTTGAATAGGCTTATTGCGTTGTGGGTTAATGGCGGATTAAGGGTTTATAGTTTTAATAGGTAGTTTGCGATGTTGGGGTTGGCGGATTTAGGGGTTAATAATTGTGTTATTACTTGCGGTGTTGGTTTGATGGCGGAAATAGGGGTTAATACACTTTATTAGTATTGCGGTGGGGGATTGCGGTTGACAGGTAGAGAGATATAGCGCATGCGTTATGTGTTAGTTTATTTTTGCAGACATTTTCGGGAGTTACAGTGCTCCCATACTCAGCTCAAGGCTTGCTACGGCTGCCTTTTATGGCGAGGTAAAAATGGAGTAAGATTTCTCCATTTTCGCCACGTAAGTCATTGCGCTGGATATTGGATACCGATTTACGACACGGTCCCATGTTATCCTATCGGAGTAAAAATTGTGTGCGACGGGTGAAATATACGTTCCGCGTATATGCGGCGCTGTATATAGGATACCAAAACAGCGAAAAAACCGGCGTCACCGGCTTTTGCAGGCGACGCTGCATATTGGATTGGGCCCTAAATTGTTTAGTATTAGTAATTTTTATAATATTTAATGTGATATATATATATATATATATATAGTATGTACACACGCATATATATGTATACATACAGATATAAAAATATATATATAGCTTTATTGTTGGGAAGTATTAGTACAAAATGAAAATGCTGTAATGTGGTTAGGGCATTTTATTATTGCACTATTTGTATATAATTAAGTGTTTAACCGATGCAAATGGGTTAAATGCATAGTTAAAGTCAACTCCAAGAGCAGCAATCCAACACTGGGAGCAAGCTGAACACATCTTATGAGCCAGTAACAAGAGGCACATGTGTGAAACCGCCAATCACCACCTAGCTCCCATTAGTGTTTTGCTGATTCTCACCAAAATATAGCAATAGAACAAAGTGATAGAAGTAAATCAAAATGCCTCCTAGAATTCAATGTTCTCTATGCTTCATTCATGTTTAGTTTGATGTCCGTTTAATAGTCAAAATCAAACTTTTCTTCATTCTCTTGGTATCTTTATTTGAATGTAAACCTTAGGAGCCGGGCCATTTTTGGTTCAGCACCTGGGAAGCGCTTGCTGATTGGTGGCTGCATTTAGACACTAATCAGCAACCACTACCCAGGTGCTGAACCAAAAATGGGCTGGCTTCTAAGCTTACATTCTTGCTTTTTCAAATAAAGATACCAAGAGAACGAAGATAAATGGATAATAGAAGTAAATTAGAAAGTTGCTTACAATTGAATGTTATTTCTGAATCATGAAAGTTTAATTTTGACTAGACTATCCCTTTAAAACGGTTTCTCTGTACTTTCTCTAATGTTATTTGTTTTGACAAAACTGTAACATTTGTATTACATATGAAGAGCAAACAGCTGTGTTTTGACTGTTCTTTGTTGTTGGCTAACGACTCTGACGTTTATGTGTTTGTTTAACTTGATCTGTGCCTCACCCTTTACCTCTGCACGTTTTATATCTGAAATATGAAGAATATGCAGCAGCCTCTAACCTATCACTGGAATGCAGTACCAGTTTACTAAATGCCTGCAAGATCCCTTTTAACCTGTATATATATATATATATTTATAAATAGTACTCTGTTTGTCTGGCAGTCGTGTTAAAGGGATAGTAAACCCATTTTTTTTATTTCATGATTCAGATAGAGCATGAGATTTTAAGCACCTTTCTAATTTACTCCTATTAGCAATTTTTCTTTGTTCTCATGCTATCTTGATTTGATTTGAAAAAGCAGTACTGTAAGCTTTAGAGCCAGACCATTTTTTGTTCAGCACCTGGGTAGCACTTGCTGATTTGTGGCTAAATGTAGCAAACCAATCAGCAGCTCTACCAAGGTGCTGAACTAAAAAATTATTACTGCTTTTTCAAATCAAGATAACATGAGAACAAAGAAAAATTGATAATAGGAGTAAATTAGAAAGTTGCTTAAAATTGCATGCTCTATCTGAATCATGAAAGAAAAAATGAGGGGTTAGTATCCCTTTAAACAGTTTACCAATGATCATTCAAAATAATTTATGGAAATATTTTTGCATTGTAATCAAATTTGGGTATGATTCCACTCTGTGGCTGCATTTTAGTCCATTATTTATTACTGAGTATAAAAATTATATGCAAGCTTCCGTGAGTTTATTTTCTATTTCTTTTTCGAAGACATTTATGTCCATTAGAAGAGCCAATTAAATTACTAAAACCACTTAAATTACCTATACATTATAACAGGAAAATCTGGTTGAATGAACAAAAAAACCAAAACAATAAGCAAATAAAAATGATTTTAAAAAAATGGTAGCCGGAAGAGCTTTTAAAGTACCTTTTGGCAGGGGATTCATAAAGCTTAATGAAAGCCAAATATATATGTGGCCATACCCAAGGTTGAGTGCTAATGGATCAGATATTAGTAATGACTGCCTAATGAGTTTGAATACAGTATTTTTTCACTTAACCATTAATATAAATTGATGAGATATGCAATTAAAGGGACATTCTGGTAAATTTAAAAGCACATAGATGGATTACATATTTGAATAGAAACATATTTGCAATATACATGTATTGGCAAAAATGCTTTCTATTAAACGTTATCACTGTTTAAGTGCTAGCATTTTTCTAGCATAGCTAGATGTTCTCAGTGCACCAGCATTTTAAATACTGCAGCTGCTCAGGGCACCAGTGGGGATTGTATCATGTCAGCAATTAAAAAATGGAGTGATTATCAGATGGTAAAAGCAACTTAGGCTCTCTGAGCAAGTGCAGTGTTTAAAATGCTGGTGCACGGTGCATACTTAAATACACTTTTGAAACAGCTATAGCCTTTATTAGAGGTATTTTTGATAATACATGTATATTTTCAAAAATGCTTCCATGTGGATTACAATTTTGCTGGAATGCCCCTTTAACAGCCTTATGTTCAAATATCTTGATCAATGGGTTACCAAGTAAAAGGGACATGAAAGTGCCAAAAAATGCTTTATATTAATTGCACTACTGCTTGCATATAACTATTTGTTTAACCCACTGCAAAGTGATTAAATACATAGTTAAAGTGAATACAGCTGAACACATCTGGTGAGCCAATGACAAATGACAAATGTGTGTAGCCACCAATCACCAGTTAACTCCCAGTAGCTAGCACATTGCTGCCCCTGAGCCTACCTAGGTGTGCTTTTCAACATAGGCTAAAAAGAGAACAACGTAAATTTGACTGCATGTATTGTCTGAACCGTGAATGTTTAATTGTTACTTTTATGTCACTTTAAAGGATTATAAAACAGTCCTCTAAGTAAAATAAACAGGCACCTCAGATAATATCAACATTTAAAACAAATTATACTTTTTTCCAAAACAAAGCCTCTACGTATTGAAAATTAAAGTTTTTTATCCCTCTTTCCAGTCTCACAGCACCTTTTCCTCTTCTGAGATATTTCTGTCGTCCAATATCCCTTCTGAACTCTGATTATAAAATATTGACCAGTGTTTTAGCAAATCGTCTAAAAAATACCCTCTCCGATTTAATACACCCAGATCAGACAGGTTTTATGCCCACAAGAACATCATCAACAAACATTAGAAAAGTTCTTCTAGCCCTGGAATATTACTGGGGGAAAAAAGAAATAATGGTTTAAATATTTCAGAAAATGCGATTATTTACATCAATGCCGAGAAGGCTTTTGATTTGATACAAGGGGATCACCTGTTTACAGCATTAAGTGCATTTGGCTTTAAAGAAAGGTTTATTTTATTTATTAAAAAAACTATACTCACAACCAGTATCAGCACTTTTAGTAAATGGTATTATTACACCAGACATTTTTCTATCAAAAGGTACAAGACAGGGATGCCCATTGTCGCCTCTGTTATTTAACCTCTCTTTTTAACCATTAGCGATCGTTTTAAGGGACCTGATTCAAGGCATTTTAGTAGGCTCCACAGAGCTTCAAGTTGCAATATGATCTGCTTATTTTTATAAGAAACACTGAAGAAAATATTCATAAACTATTGAAAATATTAGAATCCTTTAGTTCATTTTCAGGTTACAGGATACATTTTCCTAAATCTGAAATTCTCTCTAGATTTAAAGATTCCTACTTCTGTTAGGGTTCCCTTTAAAGAGGTTGAGTACTATATGAAATATTTAGGTCTGAAGTTCAACTTATCCCCATATGACTGGTATGATCTAAATTTTAAGCCCCTATGGAATCCGTTTAAAGATGAGCTTACATGTTGGGCACATTTACTGATATCCCTGTCAGAAAAGGTTAATATCACAAAAATTATAATCTTCCCGAAACTATTCTACATCATGCAGAATTTGCCTTTATTTATGAAAAGTAAAGATTTGATTAATATTAACAGGTTATTCAGGGAATTTCTATGGGGGAGAAGGAAAAATTTAAATTTCAATGTATAGGCTTACACAAAGTAAATAATCTTGGATTACCTAATATTAAATGGTATAATTGGATTTGTATTGCTAAAACAGCTATAGATTGGATTATGATGCATTATTCCTTATTTCAATTAGAATCAAGTCAAGTTAACCCCTTTCTTTTAAGGACATTACTACATGTAGAAAAGAAACAAATTCCTAGAGAATGTAATAAGATGGTGACTATTACAAATCAAATTTGGGCTTGGCAGAAGTTATGTAAACTATGGGGTGCAGACTTCCACTTTTCAAAATACCTCCCTATAATAGAAAACCCAGAGTTTACACCAGGGGTGGGCTCTAAATTATTTGAAAGATGGAAGGAACAGGGATTGGAATGTTTATATAAATTTTTTTAAACTGATAGTACACTGATTAAATCTGTTGAATCTCTGAAGTCTCATTTTAAAATACAAAATAAAGAGAGTCCATGGCTTCAATAAATATCCCTCCCACTTCTATTACCCCAGTCATTCTTTGCCTTTCGTCACATTAGGAGGTGGCAGAGAAGTGTCAGAAGATTCGGAAAGTCCTGAAAAAGGTTATCTGCCCTTTGAGATAGGACTGGAGTTTTAAGTAGTCATGTCAAACTCTCAGTGAGAGTTTTGATGAAAGTTAGAGTCTGGAGATGCAGGGAAAGTTTTTCTGTGAAACCATCCACACTACTGCTAACAGCTCCTAAGCAATCAGTGTTGACGAGTTTCGCTGCCTGCTTTCTCTCACTCAAGTCCATATCAGGAGCGCACCTATAAGACTGTCACACTTGAGAGGCTGTGTTCTGTTCCACAGCATGGATCCTGGAGGTAAGATCATTTCAATTTTTACACATAAAATGCTATAACAGGGTCACAGTGTGGCTCTTTTATACCTTAATAGGATCCAGGGTTAATATCCTCTGAAGGGGGTTTATTGAACAGTTGGGGTTAATTAATCAGTGTATTAATTATTTACATGCTGCTTTGTGTGATTTTTTTCCTGGGCTGATAGACTGTGTGTTTTTGGCTGGAACAAACAGGTTTCACTTTCGTTTAAAAGTGTTGCACAGCTCCTACTACTTGCTGTACTTGTAATAACAGGGGAAGTACTGTCTTGCACTTCATGTGATGGGTGTGGTCTATGTTCATTTCTTCCATTCCAGCTGAGACTTGAAACTGAGGAGAGCGTTTCCTTTGTTAACTGTCTGGGTCTAGGAGGAGGTGAGTGTCCCAGCCATTGGTAGTATAAAGGTGCAGTTTTCTATAATAAAAAAGTTTTTATTTGTGTCCTTCTGTGGGTATAACCTGAGCTATGGAGGACGCTGACATGTTAGAAGGTACTTCTTCTGTACTTAATCATACCTGTTTATATTGTGAGGAGGCTGTGGTTTTCCCGCCTACTCAAGTATGTTCCACATGCCTTAACACCGTTATAAAGTCTAGTAAGGGAGACAAGCCTGCTAAGGCTCTTAGTCCCTCTGAGCTGTCTACCTCTCAGGACTCGGCGTCCCGTGAGATTGCTACATTATAGACTCCATATGCAGTTCCCCGTAGCACATCTAATCCTCCATCTGGAGGGGGCCATCTTCCTGCGAACTTTGCTGCACAGTTACAAACGGCAGTATCTGTGGCCCTCAGTGCATTACCTCGCTCTAACAAACGCAAGAGAAAGGTTAAACATAGCTCTCCTGACCCAGAGTCATCTAAATATCGGATTGAGCTATTATGTCCCAGTTATCTGATGATAAGTTAACCTCTGTAGCTTCAGAGGGTGAACTTATCGGGTCGGAGTCCTTAGCGTCTAAGCCTCCTGCTGTGTAGAGGAACTGTCCTTTATATTTAAAATTGAGCACTTGCATTTTTTATTAAAGGAGGTTATGTCTACGTTAGAGGTTCCAGAGGCCGCCCTGCCTGAAGAACCTATGATACCTAAATTATACAGAGTTTACGAAGACAGGAAACTTCCTTTGGCTTTTCATGTGCTGGTAAAGATGGCGAACATTATTAAGAACGAATGGGAAAGAATTGGTTCTTCCTTTTCCCCCTCGTCTACTTTTAAAAAGTTGTTCCCGGTCCCGGACTCTCAACTGGATTTGTGGGGCTCCATTCCTAAGGTGGATGGTGCTATCTCTATGCTTGCTAAACATACTACTATATCTATTGAGGATAGTTCTTCGTTCAGAGAGCCGATGGATAAGAAAATGGAAACCTTTCTGAGAAAGATGTTTCAACATACAGGATTTTTGTTTCAACCAGCGGCTGCAGTTGCCGCGGTTGCCGGAGCTGCTACTTACTGGTGTGACTCTTTGTCAGAACTCATTGAGGTGGAGTCTCCCCTCAAGGATATTCAAAACAGAATTAAAGCTCTGAAAATTGCTAATTCTTTTATCTGTGATGCGAACATGCAAATTATTCGCCTGAATGCAAAGGCCTCTGGCTTTGCGGTCCTATCCCGCCGGGCGCTCTGGTTGAAGTCTTGGTCTGAGGATATGACTTCTAAGTCCAGACTCCTTTCTCTTCCTTTCAAGGGAAAGATTTTATTTGCCCCAGGCCTGGACTCCATTATTTCTACGGTTACCAGAGGCAAGGGTGCCTTCCTACCGCAAGATAAGAAGAACAAGTCTAAGGGACGACAATCATCTAATTTTTGCTCCTTTCGTTCTGAGAAATCCCAATGACAACAATCCTCCTCCAAGCCAGAGCAACCCAAGAGTACTTGGAATCTGGCTCAGTCCAGGAATAAATCCAAGCAGAATAAGAAGCCCGCCAAAAACAAATTGGCATGAATGGACGGCCCCCAATCCAGGATCGGATTGTGTAGGGGGCAGATTGTCTCTTTTTTCAGACACCTGGTTCAAGGACGTACAGGATCCATGGGTCCTTGAGGGGGTATCTCAGGGATACAAGATAGGCTTCAATTCTCATCCGCCAAAGGGCAGATTCCTTCTCTCAAATCTGTCTACCAGACCAGAAAAGAGGGATGCCTTTCTAGGGTACGTTTGGGATCTATCTTACTTAGGAGTTGTTGTCCCAGTGCCTATCGAAGAAAGAGGTTTGGGGTTTTATTCAAACCTTTTCGTGGTCCCAAAGAAGGAGGGGATTTTCCGCCCAATTCTGCTTAAAACAAATTTCTCAGTGTCCTTTCCTTCAAGATGGAGACGATAAGGTGCATCCTTCCTTTAATTTAGGAAGGCCAGTTTATGACCACTATAGATCTGAAGGACGCTTACCTTCATGTTCCAATCCACAGAGAACACTTTCAGTTCCTGAGGTTTGCATTCCTAGACCAGCACTTCCAGTTCATTGCACTTCCGTTTGTTCTAGCTACTGCTCCAAGAATCTTTACGAAGGTTCTGGGGGCTCTTCTAGCCATTGCCAGAACTCAGTGTATTGCAGTAGCCCCATACTTGGACGATATTCTGGTGCAAGCACCATCCTTTTGTCTTGCGGTAGAATTCTCGGAGTCCCTTCTCAGTCTTCTTCGATCACATGGATGGAAGATAAACTTGGAAAGGAGTTCTCTTATCCCAAATACCAGAGTGGAATTCCTGGGTAATATAATAGACTCCATATCCTTGAGGATATTTCTAACAGACCAGAGACGTTGCAAGCTAACTTCGGCATGTCTTGCCCTCCGGACCTCCTTGAGTCCCTCTGTGGCTCAGTGTATAGAGGAGACTGGTCTCATTGTATCCAGCATGGACATCATTCCTTTTGCCAGGTTCCGCCTCAGAGCTTTACAACTGTGCATGCTGAGGCAGTGGAACGGTGATCATTCAGATCTGTCTCAACAAATTGTATTAGACAGCCGGTCGAGAAAATCACTCTCTTGGTGAATCTGTCCAGATCATCTGT
This sequence comes from Bombina bombina, assembly GCF_027579735.1. Classification (NCBI taxonomy): domain Eukaryota; kingdom Metazoa; phylum Chordata; class Amphibia; order Anura; family Bombinatoridae; genus Bombina; species Bombina bombina. The sequence goes on from NC_069507.1 coordinate 72,569,297, forward strand.
CCCGAGGGACATGCTTCTTAAGACCATCCTGGGAGAGTGTGACTATGGACGCAAGCCTATCCGGATGGGGAGCTGTTTTGGGTGCCAGGAAGGCACAGGGGTTGTGCCCGAACAATATTTTGGAACTACGGCAATCTTCAAGGCCTTAAAGGCTTGGCCACTTCTGTTCTCGTCCCAGTTTATCAGATTCGAATCAGACAATATAACATTGGTGGCTTACATCAACCATCAGGGAGAAAGGATAAGTTCCTTGGCGATGAAGGAAGTATCTCAGATTCTGGAGTGGGTGGAGGTTCACAGCTGTTCACTGTCAGAGATCCACATTCCGGGTGTGGACAACTGGGGTGCGGATTTTCTCAGCATTTTCTATGTATAAATGAGATGAGAGTCATTTTTATTTAATTTTCAGAGGTAAATTATTGTATGACTCTGTTTGAGCTGAATACGCACCATAGGGCCAATTTATAGCTGTAGCGAATCATGCCAGCCAGACATCGATAAATGCAGATAGCGTACGCTGTCGGCATTTATCATTGCACAAGCAGTTCTGGTGAACTGCTTGTGCAATGCCGCCCCCTGCAGATTCACGGGCAATTGGCTGCTAGCAGGGAGTGTCAATCAACCCGATCGTATGAGATTGGGCAGATTGAAGTCCGCAGCCTCAGAGGAGGCATACGAGTTAAGGAGCAGCAGTCTTAAGACCGATTCTTGTTAACTCCTGTTTCCGGCAAGCCTGAAGGCTCGCGCAGAAACAGGGATATACGGCTCCATTCGGGCTGTGATAAATCGGCCCCCAATTGATAACGGTGTGTCATATTATATTGTGTATCTGTAGTTCATGCAAGGTTTGCTGTATTTTGTGTCTACTGTTGGCAATAAATATATTTATAAAAAACAATGTGCACAGTCTTTTTATATTGAGTCACCAGCTCTTGCTGAGCATGTGCAAGAATTCACAGAATAAGCGTAAATGCATTTGTGATTAGATGATGGCTGGCACATGATACATATATGCATTTGTGATTGGCTGATGGTTGTCACATGGTACGTGTATGCATTTGTGATTGGCTGATGACTGTCACATGGTACAGGGGAAGTGGAAATAGACATAACTTTTAAAATTGTCAGAAAAAAATTCATTTGAAGTTAAAGGGATACTAACCCCTCATTTTTTTCTTTCATGATTCAGATAGAGCATGCCATTGTAAGCAACTTTCTAATTTACTCTTATTATCAATTTTTCTTTGTTCTCATGTTATCTTGATTTGAAAAAGCAGTAATAAAAGGTTAGGAGCCGGCCCATTTTTAGTTCAGAACCTTGGTAGAGCTGCTGATTGGTTTGCTACATTTAGCCACAAATCAGCAAGTTCTACCCATGTGCTGAACAAAAAATGGTCTGGCTCTAAAGCTTACAGTACTGCTTTTTCAAATCAAGATAGCATGAGAACAAAGAAAAATTGATAATAGGAGTAAATTAGAAAGGTGCTTAAAATCTCATGCTCTATCTGAATCATGAAATAAAAAATTGGGGTTAGTATCCCTTTAAGATTAAGTGCTATTGCATTTTCTTTTTATCACACATTTGTTGATTATGCATTTCTACTGTGTTTCTGGTCCTTTAAATCATGAAAGTTGAATTTTGACTGATATGTCCTGGTAAGTTTTTGTCTTGTCTTTGTAGCATATTGAAGATGTTAATTAAAAGTGAAATCATCTCAGAATGTGCTTACTCCCAGTAATTACAACATATTAATACTCCAAGCCTGTGTTTTTGTATTACTTTATTACTGCCTAGGACAAGTAATTCAACTACTGGTATTAATTAAGACACACCCAACATCAGAAAAGGAAAACTGGCATTGCCCCAATATACACTTTACTTTATACATTATTCATGCCTTTCAACAATTGGAATTTGTGAAAAAGAACTAACAATTAATTGATTTGAGCTGTTAGGGCCATGTGTTGCCAATACATTACTAAACAGTAGTTCTGAGAGTTACTATACTGGAAAGTTATTCCTAGTTATATAAAATAATAATAATTTTCTTTCATATGGTGGGGAGAGTCCACAAGCCATTACTCCTGAGATTCAACTACTGACCACTAGGAGGAGGCAAGGATTTCCAAAACTCTAAGGGCACCACTCTGATATTCCATTTTTTTTACACACTTAGGCCTAGATTTGGAGTTCGGCGGTAGCCGTCAAAACCAGCGTTAGAGGCTCCTAACGCTGGTTTTGGCCGCCCGCTGGTATTTGGAGTCAGTGATTAAAGGGTCTAACGCTCACTTTTCAGCCGCGACTTTTCCATACCGCAGATCCCCCTACGCCATTTGCGTAGCCTATCTTTTCAATGGGATCTTTCTAACGCTGGTATTTAGAGTCGTTTCTGAAGTGAGCGTTAGAGCTCTAACGACAAAATTCCAGCCGCCTGAAAATAGCAGGAGTTAAGAGCTTTCTGGCTAACGCCGGTTCATAAAGCTCTTAACTACTGTACCCTAAAGTACACTAACACCCATAAACTACCTATGTACCCCTAAACCGAGCTCCCCCCACATCGCCGCCACTCGATTAAAATTTTTAACCCCTAATCTGCCGACCGCCACCTACGTTATACTTATGTACCCCTAATCTGCTGCCCCTAACCCCGCCGACCCCTGTATTACATTTATTAACCCCTAACCTGCCCCCCACAACGTCGCCGCCAGCTACTTAAAATAATTAACCCCTAATCTTCCGACCGCAAAGCGCCGCCACCTACGTTATCCCTATGTACCCCTAATCTGCTACCCCTAACACCGCCGACCCCTATATTATATTTATTAACCCCTAATCTGCCCCCCTCAACGTCGCCGACACCTGCCTACACTTATTAACCCCTAATCTGCCGAGCGGACCTGAGCGCTACTATAATAAAGTTATTAACCCCTAACCCTAACCCTATCATAAATAGTATTAACCCCTAATCTGCCCTCCCTAACATCGCCGACACCTACCTTCAATTATTAACCCCTAATCTGCCGAGCGGACCTCACCGCTATTCTAATAAATGTATTAACCCCTAAAGCTAAGTCTAACCCTAACACCCCCCTAAGTTAAATATAATTTACATCTAACGAAATTAATTAACTCTTATTAAATAACTTATTCCTATTTAAAGCTAAATACTTACCTGTAAAATAAATCCTAATATAGCTACAATATAAATTATAATTATATTATAGCTATTTTAGGATTAATATTTATTTTACAGGCAACTTTTCAATTATTTTAACCAGGTACAATAGCTATTAAATAGTTAAGAACTATTTAATAGTTACCTAGTTAAAATAATAACAAAATTACCTGTAAAATAAATCCTAACCTAAGTTACAATTAAACCTAACACTACACTATCAATAAAATAATTAAATAAACTACCTACAATTACCTACAATTAACCTAACACTACACTATCAATAAATTAATTAAACACAATTCCTACAAATAAATACAATTAACTAAACTAGCTAAAGAATAAAAAATAATAAAATATTTACAAACATAAGAAAAATATTACAACAATTTTAAACTAATTACACCTACTCTAAGCCCCCTAATAAAATAACAAAGCCCCCCAAAATAAAAAATTCCCTACCCTATTCTAAATTAAAAAAGTTACAAGCTCTTTTACCTTACCAGCCCTGAACAGGGCCCTTTGCGGGGCATGCCCCAAGGATTTCAGCTCTTTTGCCTGTAAAAAAAAACATACCATACCCCCCCCCCCAACATTACAACCCACCACCCACATACCCCTAATCTAACCCAAACCCCCCTTAAATAAACATAACACTAAGCCCCTGAAGATCTTCCTACCTTGTCTTCACCATACCAGGTTCACCGATCCGTCCTGGCTCCAACATCTTCATCCAACCCAAGCGGGGGTTGGCGATCCATCATCCGGTGCTGAAGAGGTCCAGAAGAGGCTCCAAAGTCTTCCTCCTATCCGGCAAGAAGAGGACATCCGGACCGGCAAACATCTTCTCCAAGCGGCATCTTCAATCTTCTTCCATCCGGTGCGGAGCGGGTCCATCTTGAAGCAGGCGACGCGGATCCATCCTCTTCTTCCGTTGTCTCCCGACGAATGACGGTTCCTTTAAGGGACGTCATCCAAGATGGCGTCCCTCGAATTCCGATTGGCTGATAGGATTCTATCAGCCAATCGGAATTAAGGTAGGAATATTCTGATTGGCTGATGGAATCAGCCAATCAGAATCAAGTTCAATCCGATTGGCTGATCCAATCAGCCAATCAGATTGAGCTTGCATTCTATTGGCTGTTCCGATCAGCCAATAGAATGCGAGCTCAATCTGATTGGCTGATTGGATCAGCCAATCGGATTGAACTTGATTCTGATTGCCTGATTCCATCAGCCAATCAGAAAATTCCTACCTTAATTCCGATTGGCTGATAGAATCCTATCAGCCAATCGGAATTCGAGGGACGCCATCTTGGATGACGTCCCTTAAAGGAACCGTCATTCGTCGGGAGACAACGGAAGAAGAGGATGGATCCGCGTCGCCTGCTTCAAGATGGACCCGCTCCGCACCGGATGGAAGAAGATTGAAGATGCCGCTTGGAGAAGATGTTTGCCGGTCCGGATGTCCTCTTCTTGCCGGATAGGAGGAAGACTTTGGAGCCTCTTCTGGACCTCTTCAGCACCGGATGATGGATCGCCAACCCCCGCTTGGGTTGGATGAAGATGTTGGAGCCAGGACGGATCGGTGAACCTGGTATGGTGAAGACAAGGTAGGAAGATCTTCAGGGGCTTAGTGTTAGGTTTATTTAAGGGGGGTTTGGGTTAGATTAGGGGTATGTGGGTGGTGGGTTGTAATGTTGGGGGGGGGGTATGGTATGTTTTTTTTTACAGGCAAAAGAGCTGAAATCCTTGGGGCATGCCCCGCAAAGGGCCCTGTTCAGGGCTGGTAAGGTAAAAGAGCTTGTAACTTTTTTAATTTAGAATAGGGTAGGGAATTTTTTATTTTGGGGGGCTTTGTTATTTTATTAGGGGGCTTAGAGTAGGTGTAATTAGTTTAAAATTGTTGTAATATTTTTCTTATGTTTGTAAATATTTTATTATTTTTTGTAACTTAGTTCTTTTTTATTTTTTGTACTTTAGCTAGTTTAGTTAATTGTATTTATTTGTAGGAATTGTGTTTAATTAATTTATTGATAGTGTAGTGTTAGGTTAATTGTAGGTAATTGTAGGTAGTTTATTTAATTAATTTATTGATAGGGTAGTGTTAGGTTTAATTATATCTTAGGTTAGGATTTATTTTACAGGTAAATTTGTTATTATTTTAACTAGGTAACTATTAAATAGTTCTTAACTATTTAATAGCTATTGTACCTGGTTAAAATAATTAAAAAGTTGCCTGTAAAATAAATATTAATCCTAAAATAGCTACAATGTAATTATAATTTATATTGTAGCTATATTAGGATTTATTTTACAGGTAAGTATTTAGCTTTAAATAGGAATCATTTATTTAATAAGAGTTAATTAATTTCGTTAGATGTAAATTATATTTAACTTAGGGGGGTGTTAGTATTAGGGTTAGACTTAGCTTTAGGGGTTAATACATTTATTATAGTAGCGGTGAGGTCCGCTCGGCAGATTAGGGGTTAATAATTGAAGGTAGGTGTCGGCGATGTTAGGGAGGGCAGATTAGGGGTTAATACTATTTATGATAGGGTTAGTGAGGCGGATTAGGGGTTAATAACTTTATTATAGTAGCGCTCAGGTCCGCTCGGCAGATTAGGAGTTAATAAGTGTAGGCAGGTGTCGGCGACGTTGAGGGGGGCAGATTAGGGGTTAATAAATATAATATAGGGGTCGGCGATGTTAGGGCAGCAGATTAGGGGTACATAGGGATAACGTAGGTTGCGGTGGTTTACGGAGCGGCAGATTAGGGGTTAAAAAAAAATATGCAGGTGTCAGCGATAGCGGGGGCGGCAGATTAGGGGTTAATAAGTGTAAGGTTAGGGGTGTTTAGACTCGGGGTACATGTTAGAGTGTTAGGTGCAGACGTAGGAAGTGTTTCCCCATAGGAAACAATGGGGCTGCGTTAGGAGCTGAACGCGGCTTTTTTGCAGGTGTTAGGTTTTTTTTCAGCTCAAACAGCCCCATTGTTTCCTATGGGAGAATCGTGCACGAGCACGTTTTTGAGGCCGGCCGCGTCCGTAAGCAACTCTGGTATCGAGAGTTGCATTTGCGGTAAAAATGCTCTACGCTCCTTTTTTGGAGCCTAACGCAGCATTTGATTAAACTCTCGATACCAGAGTTAAATTTATGGTGCGGCCAGAAAAAAGCCCGCGGAGCGTTAACAGCCCTTTTACCGCCAAACTCCAAATCTAGGCCTGTGCAATTTATGTAGCAGCGCTACAACGTATATCTCAATACACTATTACCTCAGGTAAAAAAAAAAAATCTTTATAGCAAAAAAAAAATGTCTTTATAGCAATGATATCTCATTTTATTTATTAAATAAAATAGTGTTTTGGGTATAAATTTGTGTATTGGTTACATATTAATAAAGGCTGAAAAAAGTCCATCAAGTTCAACCTTTCACACATTCCTGTTACTACTGTTCATCCAAAAAAAATACAACCCTGAATTGAAGTGATTAAAAAGAATTCCTTGTTGACCCCAAAGTTCCAATGAGATTTCTCCTTGGTTAAATATGCCACTATACTCTCTATACTAACTGTTATACCCGTGTATATGCTGTTTTTCCCCAAAAAAAGCAACTAGTCCTTTTTTGAAAACCATTACTGAATTTGCAATAAAAACTCATTAGGCAGATAATTCCATATCCCTATTGTTCTTACTGTAAAGAAAACCTTACACTGCTGTAGGTGAAATCTCTGTTCTTTAACCCCTTCATGACCAGACCACTTTTCCATTTTCTGACTGTTAGGGACCAGGGCTATTTGAACATTTCTGTGGTGTTTGTGTTTAGCTATATTTTTCCTCTTACTCATTTACTGTACCCACACATATTATATACAGTTTTTCTCGCCATTAAATGGACTTTCTAAAGATACCATTATTTTCATGATATCTTATAATGTACTGTAAAAAAAAATATGATGAATAAAATCACACTTTTTCTAACTCCAATCCCACAAAAGACAGCGCAATCTGTGAAGGCAAACAGATAGACTCCAATAGTGCAATATTGTATGTAAAAAAACAGCACTTTATTGACAAACACTTTAGCCAGAATACTCACAATATGCGAGATAAAAACATGCACAAAAAGGTATCTTTGTGTAGCGATATAGCCCGGTGATTGTGTGGTCAAAGGAAGCTTGGGAGAAAAGCAGCAGATTTTTCAGTCGGCGTGTGACGTCAACACCCGACAAACAGCTGATCGATGTTTCCCTTAGTCCCAATACACACAGGCTTGCCGAGCTTGCAGAGCTTGTTGCCTCAACGCGTTTCTCGCCCCCTACTGGGCGCTTTCTCAAGAGGAATAGTGATCTCTTTTCTAACCTTGACCCCCAAAATCTGTTACACATCTACAACCACCAAAAAATACCCATGCTAAATAGTTTCTAAATTTTGTCCTGAGTTTAGAAATACCTAATGTTACATGTTCTTTGCCTTTCTTGCAAGTTATAGGGCAATAAATACAAATAGCCCTTTGCTATTTCCAAACCATTTTTTTTTTTTAAATTTGCACAAGTTACATTTTAAAACTGATATCTGTCAGGAATCCCTGAATAACCCTTTACATGTATGTATATGTTTTGTTTTAGTAGAGAACCCAAAGTATTGATCTAGGCCCATTCTGGTATATTTCATGCCACCATTTCACTGCCAAACGTGAGAAAATAAAAAATATTGTTCACTTTTTCACAAACTTTAGGTTTCTCATTGAAATTATTTACAAACAGCTTGTGCAATTATGGCACAAATGGTTGTAAATGCTTCTCTAGGATCCCCTTTGTTCAGAAATAGCAGACATATATGGCTTTGGCATTAGTTTTTGGTAATTAGGAGGCCGCTAAATGCCCAGCAGTGATGGGGTTAATTAGATAGCTTGTAGTAAGCTTGTAGGCTTCATTTTAGCTTAAGTGTAGTGTAGTAGACAACCCAAAGTATTAATCTAGGCCCATTTTGGTATATTTCATGCCACTATTTCACCGCCAAACACGATCAAATAAAAAAAATCGTTAACTTTTTCACAATTTTAGGTTTCTCACTGAAATCATTTACAAATAGTGCAATCATGGCACAAATGGTTGTAAATGCTTCTCTGGGATCACCTTTATTTAGAAATAGCAGACATATATGGCTTTGGCATTGCTTTTTGGTAATTAGAAGGCTGCTAAATGCTGCTGCGCACAACACTTGTATTATGCCCAGCAGTGAAGGGGTTAATTAGGTAGCTTGTATGGAGCTTGTAGGGTTAATTTTAGCTTTAGTGTAGAGATCAGCCTCCCACCTGACACATCTCATCCCCTGATCCCTCCCTGACCCCCTTCAAACAGCTCTCTTTCCTCCCCCACCTCACAATTGTCATCGCCATCTTAAGTACTGGCAGAAAGTCTGCCAGTACTAAAATAAAAGTCTTTTTTTTTTTTTTTGCAGCGATGGATCCCCCCTTAGCCCCCAACCTCCCTGATCCCACCAATACAGCTCTCTAACCCTCCCCCCTCTACCTATTTTCCACCATCTTGGGTACTGGCAGCTGTTTGCCAGTACCCAGTTTCCTCAAAAACAATGGCTTATTTATTATAAAAACATCAAATCCCAATTTTCCATAGTGTAGCTGCCCCAAAAAACCCCTCCTCATCCTCGACCCCCTCCTCAATCGACTTAGTGTAATGTGCACGCGCACCCGACCACCACCCGCGCGCTCTCGATGACTTGTGCACACTGCAGGAACAGGAAGTCCCTCCATCGATGGGCTGCCTACCCACCTCCCTGCTCCGGCTCCCACCCACCAACGATCGGCACCATCTCTGGCCGATGCAGAGAGGGTCTTCTCTGCATCTGTGTGCTTAAAAAGTGTATTGCAGTATATCAATATAGAGGCATCACTGCAATACCCTGGAAGCGATCACAATGGCTTTCAGAGCTTCAAACCCCAGAGGACATGCCAGGCACGTCCTTGGTCATGAAGGGTATTTTTTGTAGGACACGCCTGGCACGTCCTCGTCGTGAAGGGGTTAAAGGGACACTGAACCAAATTTTTTTCTTTCATGATTTAGATAGAACATGACATTTTAATCAACTTTCTAATTTACTCCTATTATCAATTTCTATTTGTTCTCTTGCTATCTTTATTTTAAAAGCAGGAATGTAAATCTTAGTAGCCATCCCATTTTAGGTTCAGCACCATGGATAGCGCTTGCTTATTGGAGTCTTACATTTACCCACATAAGCAAGCATAACCCAGGTCAATCAAAAATGGTCCGGCTCCTATGTATCACATTCCTGCTTTTTAAATAAAAGATAGCAAGAGAACAAAAAAATTGATAATAGGAGTAAATTAGAAAGTTGATTAAAGGTGCATGCTTTATCTTAATCATAAAAGAAAAACATTGGGTTTAGTGTCCCTTTAAGTCTCCACGAATGACCTCTTGACCTTTGTACAGTTTGGCTGGGGAAGAGGTCAGCTGATAATTGCTTATATAGGTCATATATATATATATATATATATATATATATATAGATATAGATATATATGTAGAAGGTGTAGTAGCACTCCAGCTTCAAATAGCTCCGTTGAGCTCTCCTTGCCCCGGGTGCACTTCAAGAGTATAGATAAAGCAGCAAAGAGGAAGTCACTCACAGGGTCTTGCAAAAAGATAAAGTATTTATTTTGACGTTTCGGGTGTTACCCCTTTCTCAAAAACTGTTTTTTGAGAAAGGGGTTACACCCGAAACGTATACTTTATCTTTTTGCAAGACCCAGTGAGTGACTTCCTCTTTGCTGCTTTATATATATATATATATATATATATATATATATATATATATCATGTAATTATTCCCACTCTGAGAAGCTTCTTTATCATTATATAGTAATATTGCTGTATCACCATTTGTTTCTATATATTTTGGTGATGGGGTTTGCATGGTGTTTAGGGATATTTTATTCATGTAATATGGTGTTTGACTGGAAAGGGTAAAAGGGGAAACTATAAATGGTTTGTTTGGATATTTATTCATGCCATCTGATGTTATGGGTGTGATTATGTATTGTTTAAATGTTTTATAGCCTGAAGAAGGGGCAGAAACTCAAAACGTTGCTGTATTTATATAACTGTGATAAAGAAGTATTGTTTCATATCAAGGTTTGTTGTCCTTATATATCTTGTATAGACTCGTGTGCATATTTGTGAGCAGGTTACAGAGTCTCTAACTCAGAATTGACAGTGTTTCCTCATTGAAAATAGACAGTACACGTGACTGAGTCCTTTCTTTGGTTTCAATGTGCTTTAAAAACATGATCCTCTTTATAATATGTGTTTCACAGTTTCAAAGTGACTTTATACAGTTAGGTAAAACAATAGCAAGTGCAGGGATAGGCAAGGTGTCCGTACACGGACACTGGTGTCCGTGACTGGCCCTTGCAGTGTCCACCACCCATTTTGCAGAGGGGAGGGAGGAGTAGGACAGATGAATGCTGGTCCTCACTCCTCCTTGACCCAAGCGGCGCCACCCTTAGTAGTGGGAAAGTGAGGGAAGATGCAAGCTGCTTGCAGTCAACTAACCGTGAGTCGTGACCCGTCCCTATTCCTTGATCTGTGCGGTAGCGTCGTGCTGGTGTCTGTGTGTAGAAGACCGCTGCCTACTCTGACAAACCTTACGTAACCAAGTAATTAACCAACCATGATGATCATGCAATTAACATCAAGGTGGGTGGGTTTGGTCAGGAGTTGCAGACTCTCAATATAACCAAAAATAAAATAATAGGTAATACCACAAGCAGTCTTTATATAAATGTTATTTTAAACTTGTTTGATTACATGACTAATTTGCACTTGTGGAACTAGACCAGGGGTATCCAACGTGCAGCCCATTTGACAGCAAAGTGTCACTCTCCTGACTTATAGAAACATAGAATATGTCGGCAGATAGGAATCATTCGGCCTATCTAGTCTGCCCAATTCTCTGAATCCTTTCATTAGTTCCTGGCCTTATCTTATCTTATATCTAGCATAACCTTGTGTCTACCCCATGCATGTTTAAACTACTTCACTGTCTTTAACACTTCTGCTGGATGGCTATTCCATCATGTATCCACTACCCTCTCTGTAAAGAGAGTGTTTTTGATGTTTTTAATTTGAAATGTACCTTGGTGTCCTTTACTAACGTCTGTACTTTGGAAAATGTCCGCCACAGCATTGGTCCATGCCTATCCCTGAGCAAGTGTAATACTTACTTTATTATTACTGCCTGGGTAGATCCTGCACTACAATAAACCATATATATATATATATATATATATATATATTTTATGTTCATTTTAAAAAATGTGACCAGCAGCTGAATGCAATTAAAGAGGCATGCAAGTCAAAATTATAATTTCATAGTACAGATAGAGCATGTAATGTTAAGGACCTTTCCAATTTACTTACTGTTATCAAATTTACTTTGTTCTATTGGTATCCTTTGTTGAAAAGATTACCTAGGTAGGCTTAGGAGCAGGAATGTACTAATGGGAGCTAGCTGGTGATTGGTGGCTACGCATATATGCTGCTTGTCATTGGCTTACCAGATGTGTTCAGCTAGGTCTCAGTGCATCACTGCACTGGAGCAGTAAACACAGTAGATTTGCATAATCAACAAATGCAAGATAACAAGACAATACAATAGCATTTACTCTGAATTTCAAATGAGTAGTAGATTTTTTTCTAACAAATTTCAAAGTTATGTCTATTTCCACTCTCCCTGTACCATGTGACAGCCATCAGCCAATCACAAATGCATATACGTATAGTCTGTGAATTCTTGCACATGCTCAGTAGGAGCTGGTGACTCAAAAAGTGCACATTTTTTTAAATGGAAGTAAATTGGAAAGTTGTTTAATATTACATGCTGTATCTGACTCATGGAAATTTAATTTGACCTGAGTGTCCCTTTAACTTTACGTTTAACCCCTTTTCAAGAATTAGACACATAGTTATATGTAAAAAATAATACAACAATAAAATGCTCTAACACACTATGTCCCTTTAAATACCTGCTCATGTCTGTAAGATGGCATGGTCTCATTCTTTATACCTAGCACCCACTTGATTACTGGTTGCATTCTTTATATTGAAATAGTATATTGCAGTACAGGATCACAGACAGCAATAACATAATAGGTATCACATCTGGAGTTGTGGTTTTCATCTACTGTATAATGCCCCTTTAAGCATGACTTTGACAAAACACATGATTAATATTTCCAGTAAAACACACCTCTTATAGACTTACCTTTTCATCAGTATGACATTTGTAGTGCTAACTGAATGCATGAATCTAGATAAAAGGCTACGTGCCAATTATATCCTTTGGTTTTGGACATCCATTCAGAACTTTATGATTTTCGTTCATGATTTAGAAAGAGCCTGCAATTTGAAACAACTTTCCAATTTACTTCTTTTATCTAATTTGCTTCATTCTCTTGATATCATTTATTTTAAATCATATCTAAATAGGCTCAGTAACAGCTGGTTGGTGACTGCATATAGATGCCTCGTGTGATTGGCTCACCCGTGTGCATTGCTATTTCTTCAACAAAGGATATCTAAATCAAATTAGATTATAGACGTAAATTGGAATGTTGTTTAAAATTGTATGTTCTATCTGAATCATGGTTGGGTTTCATGTCCCTTTAATATACGCAGATATACATGTATAGTTTGTCAATACTGAGTGAGTACATACTTTATATTAGGTGATATCTCAAGTGGCTAGAACATTTAACGTGTCTCCATTAACTTATGTGCCTAGGGATGACAGCTTTGTAAATCCAACCCTTGTTCAAGTCAAGGCAAGGCAAGAAAACTTAATTAGCATGACATTATTACATGTGTTGCCAAAGTAATATGTTACAACAAAACCAGATCAATAACAATTTATCACATAGGAGTATTGTGGGTAAATATATTGACATTTTATTTATTCTGTTTGTGGGTTCTGGTCATGTAAACAAATAAAATGTACCCCCTGCGCTAGATAGAGATGGAACAGCTCCACAAAAAATAAGATTTCCCAATCTTTAAATTCATACAGTATATAAAAAAGGCAATTGTGGGCACCTTAACACAAAGGCAAGTCAGCTGCTAGAAATCTAATACGTAGATGTAGGTTTCTGAACAAATAGTACATATATCAATAGACTAAATAGTACGCTAAATATATATATATATATATATATATATATATATGACAGAACAAAATGCTTGCACTCACTGGTCTTTTTATGAAAAACTTTTACTTAGAACAAAAACTGTGACATTTCGAGGACAGTATCCCCTTTTTCAGACAACGCGTGCATCAAACAATAGTGACTTTATACAATGTTGCAAACAAACCCCTCCCCCCAATTAGAGCAAAAAAACGCCAAACAAGTAACCATGGTGACCTATGAGTCACACTGTAAACAATCAAGTGTTAACATATTATTAGAAAATTATGTATAAGCCATCCTGGCTCCAAAATTAAAAGTGACTGCCCAAGTGCTGTATAGAGGAACTGTGGAAAAATAGAAACTGAGGCGGATAACACACAGAACAGAAAAAGCGGAATGATAGTGTACATTCCGCTTTTTCTGTTCTGTGTGTTATCCGCCTCAGTTTCTATTTTTCCACAGTTCCTCTATACAGCACTTGGGCAGTCACTTTTGTGTGTGTGTGTGTATATATATATATATGTGTGTGTGTGTGATATATTTTATTTTTCTTTGGCAATATGTGCTAAGAAAAGTAATAATTATGTTGTCCTTTCTCAATCTCAGAACATCATATTCTATGCATTGATGTCAGTAGGATTTAGAATTAAAAATAAAATGAATAATTTATCAAAACAGCTGCAAACAGACTACAAAGTAATTCACTGGTTTACAGGCATGACTTTCTCATTGACATTTGCTGGATTTTTACAATTACATTGCATTAGCAATTTAGCCTTTAATTCTCATTCTTTATTGACTTGCAAGTAAATAGGTCAATTATCAAAAGTCTCCCAAAGAAGCTTTTTTTTAACGATTTTTTTTTTAATTTAAAGATTTTTTATGGTAACAGAAATAAAGAATATGAAATACAGGGCAATTGTAAACAACCAATTACCTATATCCAATAAAGGATTATCAGGGGCATTCCTCATCAGCATATATCAACTGAAGTACGCAATTTATCGACCTTATATTTGCCCTAATATTAAGAGATGAATTTTGAAAACTACAGATGAAAAAAATGATAACATTTTTTTAAAGGGGCAATTTTAAACAACTTTCCAATTCACTTTTATCATCAAATTTGCTTTGGTCTCTTGGTATTCTTTGTTGAAAGCTAAGCCTAGGTAGGCTCATATGCTAATTTCTAAGCCCTTGAAGGCCGCCTCTTATTTCAATGCATTTGGCAGGTTTTCAGAGCTAGAGGACATTAGTTCATGTGTGACATACAGACAACATTGTGACCTTTTCCCGTTTAGTTAAAAATGAGAGGGCACTGATTGGCTAAATGCAAGTCTGTCAAAAGAACTGAAATAAGGGGGCAGTCTGCAAAGGCTTAGATACAAGGTAATCACAGAGGTAAAATGTGTATTAATATAACAGTGTTGGTTATGCAAAACAGGGGAATGGGTAATAAAGGGATTATTTATCTTTTAAAAAAATAGCAATTCTGGAGTAGACTGTCCCTTTAACCAGGAAAAGGTAAAAAAAACAACAGAAATGGGTGCTGCAAAAGTGGCAAAACAAAAAAGAAAAGGCTGTTTATATGTTCTTGTAGGTTTTTACATTTTTATGAAGGGGCAAATATCAATCAGCTAATGTTTGTTTTTTTTTGCATATTGTCTGTATTTTGTTTTTCAGTAATTGATCTTTGACGAGATTGAGAAAAAAATGTATGGAAGAGCCCTACATAAATATGAGTTATTATTTATATACGCTACATCTTGTGCTAATGCTATGTTTATATAAAGCAACAGACAAAGTACTGAAGGGTGAACAAACTCTAGGATTGTGATAACTGACTGTACATTTTTAAACTTGTGATTATAGATGCTGGTATGTGAATATATTGTTATGATGGGAGAAGCTTAGAATTTTAACGTAGGATATATTTAGTTAAATATATAGAAGCTCCATGCATTACCATCTATAGATAGTAGTAGGAAATTATAACTATAGTTTATTATTCAATGGAAATAAAACACTCATATTATTTTGGTACTCAAAATCTCTCAGGCTTGTAATTAAAAGAAACTATATTATTATCGTTCGTTTGTATAGCGATACAAAATGATATTAAAGATAATGGAAAAAAGTAGGTCATAAGGAATGTTTTGGCTAAATGAATAGTGTCTAACTCTAGTCCTCAAAAGCCCCAAACCAAAGGTGATTAATGGATCTATTTGAGGAATAATAAAATTAACTGCAGCTTGATGTGCTCACTTAAAGCGATATTAAAAAACCTATGGCTGATGTGTCACTATGTGATAAGCAACTGGTTAATAAAGTTGTGGTTACAGCTGTTTTCATGATTATGTGTTCATATAGGTTCCTCCAAGATGGTATCTGTAGTATTATTTACCCCTTAAAGGTACAGGAAACCCCAAATTTTTCTTTCATGGTTTGGATAGAACATACAGTTTGAAATTACTTTCCAATTTACTTCTGTTATCAAATTTGCTTCATTCTCTTGTCATCCTTTGCTGAAGCAACGGCATTGCATTACTAACAGCTAGCTGAAATATCTAGTCAGCCAATCACAAGAGACAAATGTGTTCAGGCGCCAATCAGCAACCATCTCCCACTAGTGTATGATATGTGCGTATTATTTTGCAACAAGGGATAACAATAAAACGAAGCACATTTGAAAATAGAAGTAAATTTAAAAGTGTCTTAAAATTACACACTCTTTCTAAATCATGCAAGTTTAATTTTGACTTTCCTATCCTTTTAAGGAACAGTCCAGATTTCAGGACAAAACTTGCCTAAAGAACTGGGGAATTTGTAATATTTTTGTATCACTCAATTTTTACAGAAATAGAGCCTTTTTTATTTTTTTTTTGGTTACCATTAAAAACTCTCTATATATATTCTGTATGTATGTATTATATCAATAAACTGATGACATTGGATTAAGTCCTGAGAGTGCCGTTTATGATGATTTGGATATATACATATACGCATTTAGAGAGAGAAGTGCTCTTTCAGGAATTAACAATAGCTCAGTAGTTTGCTCTATGGTGAGTAACCACCTAGGAGCAGTCTTTTCTAGCCCAATTGTGCTTTCACAGAGGAAAATGTTACTCAGTCTGAACCCGCCTAGTAAGGTCAGCCCCAAAATACCAGGCAATCCTCCTCTGAACAAGAAACATGGCAAACCCTGATGACTGTTTCTGCATTATTTAAGTCTCGTCATTGAGGTGCAGCCATATTCCTCTAAGCACATTGGGCAAGGAGTTCACTTCTGGTTTTGCCTATCAGACTTAGAGAAACTTCCCCAGGTTCATAATACAAATTCATGCAAAGAGAGAAGCGCTCTACCAGGAATGAAGATCTGCTCAGTAGCTTGTGCTATAGCGAGTTTCCACCTAGGAGCAATCTCCTTAAGCTCAGTTGTGCTTTTCACATAGGAGAATTTTCCTTAAGTATATCAGTCTGATCCCTTCTAGTAAGGACAGTCCAGCCCCCCAAATACCAGGCTATCCTCTGAACAAGGAACATGGCAACCCCAGACAATTGTTTCTGCCTTCTTTGGGCCACCTCAATGAGGTGCAGCGATATTCCTCAAAGCATGGGCAAGGATTCCACGTCTGTTTGAGCCCTGATATATATATATATATATATATATATATATATATATCAGTGCTTGAAAGTTTCACTCGCCCACTAGCCATTGGCGATTGGAAATGTAAATGTGGCAGGAGTCAACATTCACTCACTGTCCGAAGTCTGTGGCGTGTTGTAAGCAAAAAGATTAAGAGTGGAGCATGTGAGTTATAAGGGGTTTATCGCAGGGGCTTGTGCTCGTCGGGCTTACAGCTGGTATTACGAGTTGAAAGTAGACATGTGCACAGCGGAAAAATTCATTTCTCCAACATTGGTGTGTCCGGTCCACGGCGTCATCCATAACTTGTGGGAATATTCTCTTCCCCAACAGGAAATGGCAAAGAGCACAGCAAAAGCTGTCCATATAGTCCCTCCTAGGCTCCGCCCACCCCAGTCATTCTCTTTGCCTGCTGAACAAGCAGCATCTCCACGGAGATGGTGAAGAGTATGTGGTGTTTAGTTGTAGTTTTTTATTCTACTATCAAGAGTTTGTTATTTTAAAATAGTGCTGGTATGTACTATTTACTCTAACAGAAAAAGATGAAGAGTTCTGTTTGTGAGAGGAATATGATTTTAGCAGCAGTAACTAAAATCGTTTGCTGTTTCCACATAGGACTGTTGAGATGAGATAACTTCAGTTGGGGGAAACAGTTGGCAGACTTTTCTGCTTAAGATATGACTAGACATATTTCTAACAAGACTGTGTAATGCTGGAAGGCTTTCATTTTCCCCTCATGGGGACCGGTAAGCCATTTTCTTAGTCTCAAACAGAATAAAGGGCTTAATATGGGCTATAAAACTGGTAGACACTTTTATGGGCTAGATCGATTGCTTTATTTGGGCATTTTATACAGTTTGAAGTTGAAATTCACACTTTATAACTTTGGGGAACGTTTTTTTACGTCAGGCACTGGTTTAGACACCTTCCCAGTCAGGAAGGGCCTTCTATGTAGTAGGCAGAGCCTCATTTTCGCGCCATTACTGCGCAGTTACTTTTGAGAGCAGGACATGCAGCTGCATGTGTGTTTGGTAAAGTCGCAGCAAAGGCTGTAGCTGGGACTGTAGAGGGGTTAAAACTGTAAACGGCTCCGTTTTCGTCATTTTAAGGGTTAAAGGTCTGAAATTTGGGGTGCAATGCTTTGAATGCTTTAAGACACTGTGGTGAAAATTTGGTTAAAATTGAACAATTCCTTCATAGTTTTTCACATATTCAGTAAAAAAGTGTGCCCTGTTTAAAATTTAAAGAGACAGTAACGGTTTTGTTTTAAAACGGTTTTTGTATTTTATTGACAAGTTTAAGCCTGTTTAACATGTCTGTGCCTTCAGATAAACTATGTTCTGTATGTATGGAAGCCAATGTGTCTCCCCCTTCAAATTTGTGTGATAATTGTGCCATAGCGTCCAAACAAAGTAAGGACAGTACTGCCACAGATAGTAAAGTTGCCCAAGATGATTCATCAGATGAAGGGAGTAGACATAGTTCTACATCATCTCCTTCTGTGTCTACACCAGTTTTGCCCACGCAGGAGGCCCCTAGTACTTCTAGCGCGCCAATGCTTGTTACTATGCAACAATTGACGGCAGTAATGGATAACTCCATAGCAAATATTTTATCCGAAATGCCTGCATTTCAGAGAAAGCGAGATTGCTCTGTTTTAAACACTGTAGAGCAGGAGGGCGCTGATGATAATTGCTCTGTCATACCCTCACACCAATCTGAAGTGGCCATGAGGGAGGTTTTGTCAGATGGGGAAATTTCTGATTCAGGTAGAATTTCTCAACAGGCAGAACCTGATGTTGTGACATTTAAATTTAAATTAGAGCATCTCCGCGCACTGCTTAAGGAGGTGCTATCTACTCTGGATGATTGTGACAACCTGGTCATTCCAGAAAAATTGTGCAAGATGGACACGTTCCTAGAGGTTCCGGTGCACCCCGACGCTTTTCCTATACCCAAGCGGGTGGCGGACATAGTGAATAAGGAGTGGGAGAAGCCCGGCATACCTTTTGTCCCCCCTCCTATATTTAAGAAATTATTTCCTATGGTCGACCCCAGAAAGGACTTATGGCAGACAGTCCCTAAGGTCGAGGGGGCAGTTTCTACACTAGCTAAGCGCATTACTATTCCTATCGAGGATAATTGTGCTTTCAAAGATCCTATGGATAAAAAATTGGAGGGTTTGCTTAAAAAGATTTTTGTACAGCAAGGTTACCTCCTACAACCTATTTCGTGCATTATTCCTGTCACTACAGCAGCGTGGTTCTGGTTCGAGGAACTAGAGAAGTCGCTCAGTAGAGAGACTCCGTATGAGGAGGTTATGGACAGAATTCACGCACTTAAGTTAGCTAATTCCTTTATTTTAGATGCCGCTTTGCAGTTAGCTAGATTAGCGGCGAAAAATTCAGGGTTTGCAATTGTGGCGCGCAGAGCGCTCTGGCTAAAGTCTTGGTCAGCGGATGTATCTTCCAAGTTGCTTAATATCCCTTTCAAGGGTAAAACCCTTTTTGGGCCAGGATTGAAAGAGATTATCTCAGACATCACTGGGGGTAAGGGCCACGCCCTCCCACAAGATAGGCCTTTCAAGGCCAAGAATAAGTCTAATTTTCGTTCCTTTCGCAATTTCAGGAACGGACCGGCCTCCAACTCTGCAGCCTCTAGACAAGAGGGTAATGCTTCGCAAACCAAACCAGCTTGGAAACCGATGCAAGGCTGGAACAAGGGTAAGCAGGCCAAGAAGCCTGCTGCTGCTACCAAAACAGCATGAAGGAGTAGCCCCCGATCCGGGACCGGATCTAGTAGGGGGCAGACTCTCTCTCTTCGCTCAGGCTTGGGCAAGAGATGTTCAGGATCCCTGGGCACTAGAAATAGTTTCTCAGGGTTATCTTCTGGAATTCAAGGAACTACCCCCAAGGGGAAGGTTCCACATGTCTCACTTATCCTCAAACCAAATAAAGAGACAGGCATTCTTACATTGTGTAGAAGACCTGTTAAAAATGGGAGTGATACACCCAGTTCCATCTGTGGAACTAGGAATGGGGTTTTACTCAAATCTGTTTGTAGTTCCCAAAAAAGAGGAACTTTCAGACCAATTCTGGATTTAAAGATTCTAAACAAATTTCTCAGAGTGCCATCGTTCAAAATGGAAACTATTCGAATGATTTTACCTTCAATCCAGGAGGGTCAATTTATGACTACCGTGGATCTAAAGGATGCGTATCTACATATTCCTATCCACAAAGATCATCATCAGTTCCTAAGGTTCGCCTTTCTGGACAAACATTACCAGTTTGTGGCTCTCCCATTCGGGCTAGCCACTACTCCAAGGATTTTCACAAAGGTACTCGGGTCCCTTCTAGCGGTTCTAAGACCAAGGGGCATTGCAGTGGCACCTTACTTGGACGACATTCTGATACAAGCGTTGTCTCTTTCAAAGGCAAAGGCTCACACAGACATCGTTCTGGCCTTTCTCAGATCTCACGGGCGGAAGGTGAACATAGAAAAGAGTTCCCTGTTTCCGTCGACAAGAGTTCCTTTCTTGGGGACAATAATAGATTCTTTAGAAATGAAGATTTTCCTGACAGATGTCAGAAAGTAAAAACTTCTAAACGCTTGTCAAGTTCTTCACTCTGTTCCACGACCTTCCATAGCTCAGTGCATGGAAGTAGTAGGGTTGATGGTTGCAGCAATGGACATAGTTCCTTTTGCGCGAATTCATCTAAGACCATTGCAACTGTGCATGCTGAAACAGTGCATGCTGAAACAGTGGAATGGGGACTATACTGACTTGTCTCCAGTGATTCAAGTAGATCAGAAGACCAGAGACTCACTCCGTTGGTGGCTTCCGCAGACCAGAGTGGGTCATCGTCACGACCGACGCCAGTCTAGTGGGCTGGGGCGCGGTCTGGGACTCCCTGAAAGCTCAGGGTCTATGGTCTCGGGAAGAGTCTCTTCTCCCGATAAAAATTCTGGAACTGAGAGCGATATTCAATACTCTCAGGGCTTGGCCTCAACTAGCAAAGGCCAGATTCATAAGATTCCAATCAGACAACATGACGACTGTTGCTTACATCAACCATCAGGGGGGAACAAGGAGTTCCCTGGCGATGAGAGAAGTGACCAAAATCATAAAATGGGCGGAGGATCACTCCTGCCACCTATCTGCGATCCACATCCCAGGAGTGGAAAACTGGGAGGCGGATTATCTGAGTCGTCAGACATTCCATCCGGGGGAGTGGGAACTCCACCCGGAGATATTTGTCCAGTTGACTCAATTATGGGGCATTCCAGACATGGATCTGATGGCGTCTCATCAGAACTTCAAGGTTCCTTGCTACGGGTCCAGATCCAGGGATCCCAAGGCGACTCTAGTGGATGCATTAGTAGCGCCTTGGGCCTTCAACCTAACTTATGTGTTTCCACCGTTTCCTCTCATTCCCAGGCTGGTAGCCAGGATCAAACAGGAGAGGGCCTCAGTGATCTTGATAGCTCCTGCGTGGCCACGTGGGACTTGGTATGCAGACCTGGTGAATATGTCATCGGCTCCACCATGGAAGCTACCTTTGAGACAGGATCTTCTAGTACAGGGTCCATTCGAACATCCAAATCTAGTTTCCCTCCAGCTGACGGCTTGGAAATTGAACGCTTGACTTTATCTAAGCGTGGGTTTTCGGATTCTGTGATAGATACTCTGGTACAAGCCAAAAAACCTGTAACTAGAAAAATTTACCATAAAATATGGAAAAGATATATATGTTGGTGTGAATCCAAGGGATTCTCATGGAGTAAGATCAAAATTCCTAGGATCCTTTCTTTTCTTCAAGAAGGTTTGGATAAGGGATTATCAGCGAGTTCTCTAAAGGGACAGATTTCTGCTTTATCTGTCTTGTTACACAAACGACTGGCAGCTGTGCCAGATGTTCAAGCTTTTGTTCAGGCTTTGGTCAGGATCAAGCCCTTTGACTCCTCCCTGGAGTCTGAATTTAGTTCTTTCAGTTCTTCAAGGGGTTCCGTTTGAACCTCTACATTCCATAGATATCAAGATGTTATCTTGGAAAGTTCTGTTTTTAGTTGCTATTTCTTCTGCTAGAAGAGTTTCTGAGTTATCTGCTCTGCAGTGTAATCCGCCCTATCTGGTGTTCCATTCAGATAAGGTTGTGTTGCGTACTAAACCTGGTTTCCTTCCAAAGGTTGTTTCCAACAAGAATATTAAACAGGAAATAGTTGTGCCTTCTTTGTGTCCGAATCCAGTTTCAAAGAAGGAACGTTTGTTACACAATTTAGATGTAGTTTGTGCTTTAAAGTTCTATTTAGAAGCAATAAAAGATTTCAGACAAACGTCTTCTCTGTTTGTCGCTTATTCTGGCAAGAGGAGAGGTCAAAAAGCTACTGCTACCTCTCTTTCCTTTTGGCTGAAAAGCATCATCCGATTGGCTTATGAGACTGCCGGACGGCAGCGTCCCGAACGCATCACAGCTCACTCTACTAGGGCTGTGGCTTCCACATGGGCCTTCAAGAACGAGGCTTCTGTTGATCAGATATGTAAGGCAGCGACTTGGTCTTCCCTGCACACTTTTGCCAAATTCTACAAATTTGATACTTTTGCTTCTTCGGAGGCTATTTTTGGGAGAAAGGTTTTGCAAGCCGTGGTGCCTTCCGTTTAGGTAACCTGATTTGCTCCCTCCCTTCCCTCCCTGTGTCCTAAAGCTTTGGTATTGGTTCCCACAAGTTATGGATGACGCCTTGGACCGGACACACCAATGTTGGAGAAAACAGAATTTATGCTTACCTGATAAATTACTTTCTCCAACGGTGTGTCCGGTCCACGGCCCGCCCTGATTTTTTAATCAGGTTTGATGAAATTATTTCTTTAACTACAGTCACCACGCCACCCTATGGTTTCTCCTGTTTTTCTCCTGTCCGTCGGTCGAATGACTGGGGTGGGCGAAGCCTAGGAGGGACTATATGGACAGCTTTTGCTGTGCTCTTTGCCATTTCCTGTTGGGGAAGAGAATATTCCCACAAGTTATGGATGACGCCGTGGACCGGACACACCATTGGAGAAAGTAATTTATCAGGTAAGCATAAATTCTGTTTTCGTTTCATTTTCATTAGTTAAATAAATAATTTTGTTTCGGCAAATTAGTTAAGTTAAATAAATAATTTTATTTTGGCAAATTAGTTCTGTTAAGTTAAATCGTTTTTCGGATCCATTCGTTATTTCGGATCCATTTGTTATTTTGGATCCATTCTTTATTCATATTTATTATTCTATTCTAAAGATTATGATAGAATAATGAATATGAATAAAGAATGGATCCGAAAAAATGATTTATCTTAACAGAAGGAATATTCCAAAACAAAATGATCTAAACCGCCATCCCCCCACATCGCCAACACTAAATAAAACCTATTAACCTCTAAAACACCGTCCCCCCACATTGCCAACACTAAATAAACCTATTAACCTCTAAAACGCTGCCCCCAACATTTCCAACACTAACTAAACCTGTTAACCTCTAAACTGCTGTACCCCCATATCGCCAACACTAAATAAAACCTATGAACCTCTAAACTGCCATCCCCCCACATCGCTACTAACTAAATTAAACTATTAAAAGGACATTAAACACTTTGAGATGGTAATATAAAATGATAAATTATATGTATAAAAGAACTCTGCAATATACTTTCATAATTTGTTTTGTTCCCTTTTCCTGAAATTCTATTTTGAAATTGTGAGCTTTTCAGTTCATGTTAGAAATGAAGTGCAGAAAACTGTTATATTCCACACAGTCATTGGCTGCACACTTGTCAGGGTGCCAGGAATCAAACTGAGACGAGAAGTGCAAAAATAATCACACCTTTATTAATATCAAAAAATAATAAAATGTCCACAAGTCAAATAACAAGCCAGGAATCAAAACCAGAACTGGTAGTCAGACGAGCCAAGTCAGGAGCCAAAGAGAATAGTCAGACGAGCCGAGTCAGGACCAAGGAGAACAGCAGAGTCAGGAACAAGCCAGGGATCAGGAACCAGGAGGGACGTCAGACAGCCAGGTAATACACATGAGCTCTCACAAACAGGTCTGAGACAACGCAAGGGCAAAGCATACTGAACAGAGGCCCTTTAAATAATAAGTGATGACATCACAATTCTGAGACTGCATCCATCTTGCCATAAAAGGAAGTGCAGGAAATAAGCAGCGTCACACAGTATGCACCAGAGTCAGCAAGAGAGGTAAGTAAAATGGTTGCCAGCAGCACATGGCAAACAAGGCAGGGAAAAACCCTGACAGTACCCTCCCCTCAATGACCCCTCCCCCGCGGGAGGACAAACGGCTTATTGGGGAAACGGGCATGGAAGGCACGGAGGAGGGCGGGAACATGAACATCAGAGGAGGGAACCCATGAACGCTCCTCCAGACCGTAGCCCCTCCAGTGAACCAAATACTGTATGCGGCCCCTGGACATACGAGAGTCAGTATTGCTGCTGACCTCATACTCCTCATGGTTGTCAACAAAGATAGGACGGGGACGAGGCAACACAGTGGTAAACTGATTACAAACCAATGGTTTCAAGAGGGAGACATGAAAAACATTGGAGATGTGCATTGCAGGAGGAAGGTCAAGAGCGTAGGCCACAGGATTGACCCATCGGAGTATTCGAAAAGGACCAACATAATGGGGAGCCAGTTTATTGGAAGGCACACTAAGGTTCAAGTTGCGGGAGGACAACCATTTTAAATAATGAGTCTGATGGAACTCACATTTCTCGAGTTTACAAAACAGGCCGTCCTCATGTAGTCTCTGAAGAACCCGTGTAACATCAGAACGATGAGCCTCAAGTGTGGATGAGAGTATGAGGATGTCGTCTAAGTACACCACAACACATTGTTGCAACATATCTCGTAGGACATCATTAATAAATTCCTGGAAAACAGCAGGAGCATTACATAGGCTAAAGGGCATTACAAGATACTCATAATGCCCGCTCCTGGTGTTAAATTCTGTTTTCTATTTGTGGCCCTCCTTGATCCTAACGAGATTGTACGCTCCTCTCAAATCAAGTTTAGTAAAGACCGTTGCTCCCTTGAGGCGGTCAAAGAGTTCCGTAATGAGCGGAATAGGGTAAGCATTCTTAATGGTAAGACAATTAAGACCCCTATAATTGTGTATATATAGCCTTACAGCAAAGTAAGGGGGCGCTAGTGATAATATAGATAGTGATATTAATCTATATACTCTTTAAAAAATGCAAATTGGTAATTGTGTATACAATACATATAAAAAAATAAAACAAAATAAAAGAAAAATGAAATAAAATCATCTCAAATGAGGGAAGTCCAAATATAATTACAAAATCAAGGCAAAAATGAGTCCTTTTCAAAACCAAGTGGAAAAGCCCTGTGGTGGCTGCCTCCTCCTCGCCGACTGGTCCGGGTATAACTATGAGGAATAGAAGAAAATAGAGGGGCGCCTCATGTGTAGGATCAACAGATATAAAAATCAGTAATAACAGTAGTAGAGCCAAATGGGTACTCACACACTTCACAAGCACACCAATGTGCTGGTAGTAGCAGGCTGCAGATTCAAATAGGTGTGGCAGCTCACCTTTCAGGTAGTACTGTGATGCTGGAGATGGAAAAGGAGACACAGAAAAAAAGCACTACATGTGCAGACTGTTAAAAATATAACAAACAATATTTTCAGTGGTACAGATGGTTACTCACATACTCCATGAGCACACTTATGTGCTGGTAGAAACAAGCTGCAAATTTTAGGCAGGTGTAGCAGCTCACCCCGGATCAGATTTCTTAATGCTGTAATCAAATGGCTCCAATAGGTAACACAAAGTCCCAAAAAGGTAGAGAGACTCTTATGTATCAGCAGGGCAGTAGGTAGGTAAAGATATCCACTCAAAGGCGTATTTCCAGAAAAATACAAATATTTATTAAAAACAAAAGTTAAAAAACAAACAGAACAATTGCTGTGTTAGGTGGATAAAAAAGGGGTTAACAGTGACCCCAATAATGCAACGCGTTTCTCAGTTTTGCACCGTTTCATCAGGCATAAAATTGGTGAGACCCCTATAATTGATGCATGGTCTTAACTCGCCACCCTTTTTCTTCACAAAGAAGAAGCCAGCCCCTGCAGGAGAGCAGGATTTGCGGATGAGTCTCTGCGACAGAGCATCAGCAACATACTCCTCCATAGCACAATTCTCCGCAACAGACAGAGGGTAAATCCGGCCCCGAGGAGGAATGGCTCCGGGTTGCAGGTCTATGGCACAATCCTAAGACCGGTGAGGAGGCAACGTACCGGCATGCACCTTGTCAAAAACGTCTAGGAACTCTCGGTACTCCTCTGGCAATTGAGATACCGAAGAAGTGCACAAGACTTTAACTGGTTTCCGAAGACAAGTGGAAATACATTGCGGAGACCACGACAAAATTTCGGACCTGCGCCAGTCGAGACTGGGTTTGTGCTTTTGGAGCCAGGGATAACCCAGAACAACTGGAAAATGCGTAGAGTTTATCACCTGGAACTGGAGGGTTTCAAAATGCAGCAGTTTCATGAGTAACGAGTACGGGCTGAAGGGGCCTGCCATCAATGGCCTCAATAGCAAGCAGAACGGACCGAGGCAAAACAGGAATGGAGTGCTTTGATACAAATGGAGTGCTTTGATACAAAAGCACTGTCAATAAAATAGCCTGCAGCACCGGAGTCAACAAGAGCCTGGGTGACTATGGAGGAGTCCACCCAGGAAAGGACAACTGTGACCAAAGTTTCCTCCTTTAGCGGTTCCGGGGACAAGGATAAACCACCCAAGGTCTGCCCCCGACAGGACCTTAGCTGTGAGCATTTCCCGGCCATGTAGGACAAGACTTCAAAAGGTGGCCCTGTAACCCACACTAGAGGCAGAGCCCCTCCCTCCTCCTAAAGGCCCTCTCCGCCTCAGAGAGATGCGTGTACCTGGGGACTCGGCACCAGGAGGCATGGGAGGAGAGGGAGGCATAGGTGGGAACCAACACGTAGGAGACAACGGAACAGGAGGCTTCCGTAAGCGCTCCTTGAAAGAGGGCCTCTCACTTAGTCTGATGTCAATTAGGATAAAAAAAAGACACCAATGCCTCAAGATCTTCTGGTAAAACTCTGGCAGCAACTTCGTCTTTAATCGCATCATAGAGCCCATGAAAGAAGGCGGCTTCATTGTTCCAACCTACCTCTGCGGCAAGCGTATGGAACTCAATGGCATACTGAGCAACAGATCTTGTACCTTGCTGAATGGACATGAGTCGTTTAGCAGCAGAGGAGGAGCGAGCCGGAACATCAAATACCCTTCGAAAGGAGGCCACAAATTCAGGGTAATTTGAAATTACAGGTTTATTAGTCTCCCACAAGGGATTAGCCCAGGCAAGAGCTATGTCAGAGAGTAACGAGATGAGAAATCCCACCTTAGCTCTGTCAGAGGGAAATGCCTGAGGAAACATCTCAAAGTAAATGCCCACTTGGTTCAAAAACCCTCTGCACTGATTAGGATCGCCTCCATATCGCTGAGGTAGAGGTGCAGAACCGGACATGCTCCTGGAAGGACTAGGTGCAGCAGCGGAAACAGGAGCAGCCATAACTTGCTGAACACTTTGGTCCAAATGTGAAGTGCGAGTAAGCAGGGTTTGCAGGGCTAGTGCAAATTGATCCAAGCGGTGATCCTGTTCATCCATCCTGGAAATGATGGCAGGTAAAGGTGGATTATTAGCACCATCAGGATTCATGGCCCTTGCGTAATGTCAGGGTGCCAGGAATCAGACTGAGACGAGAAGTGGAAAAATAGCCACACCTTTATTAATAGCAAAAAATAATAAAAAGTCCACAAGTCAAATAACAAGCCAGGAATCAAAACCAGAGCTGGTAGTCAGACGAGCCGAGTCAGGAGCCAAAGCAAATAGTCAGACGAGCCGATTCAGGAGCAAGGAGAACAGCAGAGTCAGGAACAAGCCAGGGATCAGGAACCTGGAGGGACGTCAGACAGCCAGGTAATACACAGGAGCTCTCACAAACAGGTCTGAGACAACGCAAGGGCAAAGCATACTGAACAGAGGCCCTTTAAATAATAAGTGATGACATCACAATTCTGAGACTGCATCCTGTCTCACACGGATGATGTACACCAGTCTGGCCATAAAAGGAAGTGCAGGAAAAAAAAACTAAAATAAAATAAATAACATTACTAAAAATAATAAAACCTAACATTACAAAAAAATAAAAACTACAATTACAAAAAATAATAAACAATAAAATTACAAAAAATTACAAACAAAATTTTTAAAAATAATAAAAATTATTACTATTCTAATACTATTTAAAAAAAAAAAACACACTCCAAAATAAAAACATCTAATCTATAATAAACTACCAATTGCCCTAAAGTTAACAGCTCTTTTGCCAATAAATTAAAACAAATACCCCCCTAACATTACAAACCCCCACGACCCCAACCCCCCAAAATAAAAAACCTAACTAAAAAAAACTAATCTACCCATTGCCCCGAAAAGGGCATTTGTATGGGCATTGCCCTTAAAAGGGCATTCTGCTCTTGTACAGCCCATTAAAAATAAAAAAAGCCCTAATCTAAAAAAAAACACCCCAAAAAAACTAACACTAACCCCAAAATCGGTAATCACGAATGATGAAGTCCGGACATCCATCTTCTTCCCAGCGGCGAAAAATCTTCATCCACGCGGCTTCAACTTCATCCATCGCGGGACCGGCATCTTCTATCTTCACAGCTGTAAAAGAGCTGTAATGGTAGTTTTTTATTTTTTGTATTTTAGTGTTTATTATTTTCTTTATAAATGGAAAGAGTCCACAGCTGCATTCATTACTTTTGGGAAATAAGAACCTGGCCACCAGGAGGAGGCAAAGACACCTCAGCCAATGGCTTAAATACTACTCCCACTTCCCTCATCCCCCAGTCATTCTTTGCCTTTCGTCCCAGGAGGTTGGCAGAGAAGTGTCAGAATTTATTTAGTCTCTTATGGAGGGTAGTACTCTTCGACATAAGACAGGAGTTTTAAGAAATGCTATCAGTCTCTCAGTAACGGCTTGGATGAAAGTTAGAGTCCAGAGATGCAGTGAGAGTCTTTTTGCAAAACCATCCCGACTCATGTTAACAGCTCCTCAGGCAATCAGCGTTGTCGAACTTCGCTACGCTGCCTGCTTTCTTCTCTCAAGTCCATGGCGGAGGCGATACTACTATCCGTCACACTTGAACGGCCGTGTTCCTGTTCCATGGCGTAGATTCCGGTAAGATTGTTTCATTTTACTTTCGTCATGATTGTATTGTATTACAAATGTTTTCCCGAGAGACTACCTACCACCTTGCGGGACTAACTTAACATAAGGGTCTCAGTGAGGCGCCTTTTGTATCTTGGAATCAAGGGTAATATCTCCTGAGGGGGGATATTGAACAGGGTTTTTTTTAATCATGTTTGTTATGTGATTCGACCTGCTTATGCGTAGTGTTACTTAGGCTCATGGCTTGTGGAACATGACCTTGGGAAGCGTCACGGCCTTTACGGTCTTACGCACTTTTTCTGGACTGTATGGTTCACCTTGTGACCGGGCGTGGTCACGTTATTGACTCTCCATTTCCACATTCCTAGCCCTGTGACGACAGAGAAATTCGGATCTGTTGGTATTGGGCTCTTAGGAGATGGTGAGTGCCCCAGCCATTGTGGGTGTCAGGTGCCGTTTAAGTTTGGGTCCAAATCTCATATCGATATCCTAGCTATGAAGGAGTCTGATTCCGTGGAGATGGACGTCTGTTTTATTTTCTACTCTGTGCGCAGAATGCGTTTTGCCTCGGATGATACTAGCCTATCAGTTATGTTCTGAATGCTGTATTAGAGTTCTCAATTCCTCGGGATCGGGGAATCAAGGAGCTGCTGAGCCATCCGCCTCTGGGGCCTCTGTACTCCGAGTGGCGAGTTCCCTTCCACCATTGCTTACTACGCATGCAGGTAACCCAAGATTTGCTTCCCCTTCTCTGGAAGGTAGTGTCAGGTTAGGAAATATCCAGAAGTAGACCCAAATGCAAGGGCGAACTTAAACAACACCCTTGCACTCTGAGTTTAATCCAGGACGTGACCCCACGACAACCTCCAAAAAACAAAGTACTCACTATATGGAGCAGGGTTAGCCTGTGCCAAAGTAATTCATGATATCAGCCAGATAGACTTCTGAATAAGGAACTGGTTTCAGGAAATGCCTTCCACAGAATCAGGAGAGCAGGGATAGTTACTTATACTCAGACAGAAGAAGGGTAAAACAGGAAACAGTTAATAATGCAGGAGTAGGTAATTTGTTATCAGGCAGTCTGAAGGTTAACACTGTGTAGACAGTCTTTGCAGAATATGCAACAGGTAATCAGGCAGTTGGAGGGTTAACACTGAGTAGACAGTCTTTGCAGAGTATGCAACAGGTAATCAGGCAGTTTGAGAGTTAACACTGTGTAGACAGTCTTTGCAGAGTATGCAACAGGTAATCAGGCAGTTTGAGAGTTAACACTGTGTAGACAGTCTTTGCAGAGTATGCAACAGGTAATCAGGCAGTTTGAGGGTAAACACTGTGTAGTCAGAACTTGCAGAATTAATAACATGTAATCAGGTAGTTTGAAGGTTAACACTGTGTTGTCAGACTTGCAGTGATAGCAACAGGTAAGCTGGTAGTTTGAAGGTTAACACAGATAATCAGTACTTGTGGAGATTGGCAACAGGATATCCAGCAGTTTGAAGGTTTACACAGAATAATAGTATTTGCAGAGTTTGGAAACAGGTAAACATGCAGATTGAAGGATTCACAGAAATAACAGTATTTGAATAGTTTGAACTACACAGAGTAGTCTGAATATGCAGGGTTTGCAGCAGGTAAACAGGAAGTTAGAAAGTTTCACAAAACAAACAGTACTTGCATTGTTTGGAGACAGGTATTCAGGAGGTTGAAGGTTAATCCAGCATAGTAAGTCCTTGAAGAGATTGGCAACAGAAAAGCAGCAGTTAGAGAGATTCCTCAGCGAAATCCTAACAGAAGCCTCAAAGTTAACAAACAAACGGACACTGGAGAAACAGGAAGACAGAATAAAAAGCCTGGTTGTGACATCATCAGGAAGGGGTGGCTCAGACACCTGTCAATCAAGCACACAGAGAGGACTGCAGAGCTTCCCAGCAGCTGAGCGTGACAGGTAGCTTCTTCCCACCAGGGGTTTCGGCACAATGTCGCATGTCCATAATTTTGGCACTAGCGCATATGCAACTTCCAGAAGTTGGTTTTGGATACTGTTCATGTTCCGTTATCCAGAGCTCTTTATGCATAAGTTAGCCTGTTCAGCTCTCTTGGGGAATGACTTCGGGGGTCAGCCATCGGGGCCGGAGTCATCCTTCGCTCCAGCGGGGGTATTCTGCGCTTTTCGGTATAGACTGAATAGCCTTCGTGTTCTTTTGAGGCACGCTTTGGCCTTGTCGGAAGATTCCATCCTTATTGGATCTGAGACTTCTCAGTCTGCTTCTTTGAATAGCTTGCAGAAATAGACATAAGGGGATGAAGTAATCTTCTTATAGTCTTGTTATCGAGTACTTTTTCCAGTTTGAGCTTGGTAGAACATCGGTCCTGTTGGGCGTTCCTGCGGGTACGTCTGTTCTACTTAGGCGATAAACCTGCGGGTTGCCTTATCCTTTATTTTATTAACACTCATATTTTACATTTCCTTCTGGAAGTTTGTCTGGAATCGATACTCACGATATTTGATCGCACTGTTACTTATAGTCTTGTTATCGAGTACTTTTTCCAGTTTGAGCTTGGTAGAACATCGGTCCTGTTGGGCGTTCCTGCGGTTACGTCTGTTCTACTTAGGCGATAAACCTGCGGGTTGCCTTATCCTTTATTTTATTAACACTCATATTTTACATTTCCTTCTGGAAGTTTGTCTGGAATCAATACTCACGATATTTGATCGCACTGTTACTTCTAAGGAAGTTTAAGGACGTGTTTAGTCCTATGTGTGTCTGCTGTTTTCCCTCTCTCCGGGGGATTCTATATGGCCTTGACAGGAACAGTCCTTCTGTTCTGAGGCCTAGTTCAGACACGTAGCGCCTGTTCTGCCTGGCTTTTCCAGTTGGGCGCTGAGTGCCTCACATATATTGTGTTATTCTTGTTCTCTTTTACAAGTTTCAGTTTATTCTTAGTAGACTTAAGGGTTCGTAAAGGCTTGGGGGATTGGTTCAGTCCTCATTGACCTCTCCAGCTGGCCGATGCCGGCGAGGTAGCTCAGTCGGTAAAATACCCTGACTACTAGGCCTGTTCAAAGATCCCAGGGTCTCAGGTTCTTTCCCGGCAGGGCCGACTCAGCCCTTCATCCTTCTGACGATACATTGAGTACCATTCAGATTGGGTAATAAACACAACTATTACTATTCAGCTGCCAATTTTGTTCATCCGAGAGCGGGCGCTGGAAAAGCGCTTTGTGGCCTACTGGAAAAAGGGCGCTATATAAACACTAGTTTGACTCTCTCATGATTCCGTCTTTATGTCGGGATGTGGAGTATTCTTTCCTGTGTGGATTGGAGGTTGGGCGGTCTTGTCTTTGTGCCTCTTGGATTTTTTCTTTGTTTGGATTTTTCCTTTTGAGGTTCTCCTCTTCAGGTGAGACTTTGGGACTTGTATGTTGCCCCTTAGTGGTCTTGGGAGGTCCTTGTGGCTTTTTCCTACTTCAGGAATTAAGTCGTTCCCTATCAGGGATGGTAGGCTGTGCTTTCTCCTTCTCCAAGGTTCGCTTAGGGGTTTTTTATACCGCGTTTAGGATGCTCTGCATTCTTTTCCTTGGGTATGGTCCTCTGATACTCTGGAAGTAGACTAGCCTTTGTTTTGCTCACTCTTCGGGTGACCTTGTCCTCGATGTTTTTTCTGGGCATTGTTTTATCGCCTTGGTGGGCTCTAGACCACTCATGTGACTCTGTTGTACTTTAGTTTCCTTTGGAGTGTCTTCTTCCCTTTTGGGTTGGGATGTCAGAGTGGGACTTGTTCCCATTTTCCGGGTTGGTCCAGTTATGTTCCTTGAGAGGTTCCCTGGAACGTTCTGGGACTCAGGCCTATAGTTTTTACTCAGGCCTATACTTTTATTGTGGATCTTCCGGTTGTCCGGCAGACTTACGATCCTGTGGCTGGCTCGGTGCAATCCAGTTTTCCAGGGTACACAGTCTATGACCTTCAGTCTAGAAGGCTTGGCTAGGATTTCTGTGCCCTTTGTCTGAGGTGTGTTCTACCTCCTTTTTGGGGAGTTCCTCAATGTTCATCTATGGCGTCTAGATGATTTCATTTGGAATTGTTTCCTCAGCCTATGGCTTCATGGCTTATGAGCTTGTGCGCTGTTCCTTCTGTCCTTCGGGGGGGGGGGTCATTTGTTCTCTTTGGGGGTGGAGTTTGCTCTCTCTGGAGGTTGGTTGTCCTGTGTGCAGGTTGTTGGAACGGGAGTTTTTTATCCTCTAGAGGAGAACCTCCGTTCTCTGGGGTTCTGTTTCCTCTGGGGTGATGATGTCTCCATGTTCGAGACTGTCATGGAGTGTCGTGCTGGGGCTTCTGAGGCTCTATCGCATGTTCTCTGTTCCTTTCCTATGAATTCTCTTGGACTTCCTATTGTTCGAGTTCTTGGGTTGGCACCTGAGTTCCGTTAGGTGGCTGAGTCCATCTTTACCGTCCCCTTTTGGGGTCTGGTGTTTGGGGGGTTTCTGTTCCCCTGTCCCTCAGACCTGACAGCCAGCTGTAGAGGCCTGTGGATTACTTTGCTTGCTATTTATTTGTGTGTTGGCAGATTTTTACCAAGGCTCTATGTTCGCCTTTGGGCCCTTGTGGTACGGTGAGCCTTTTTGAGGTTTCTGTGCTTCTCCATGTTCAGGATATGGAGTTGGGCTGGCAGATTGTTTGGTACTCCTGAGCTGGGTCCACTGCTTAGTGGAGTTTCTAAAGGAAATGTGTTCTACTGGATTCAAGTCAGGTGACATACTTGGCCAGGTCATAGTTTTCACTTGTTTCTCCTTTAGAAACTCCTTTGTGATTTTGGCAGTGTGCTTTGGATCGTTATCACGCTGGAATATTCGTCCTCTGCCAAACTTCTGGAGACTGGGAGTCATCTTGTCCAGTATTTTGGTATATTGCAGGCATTCATGATGCCATCTATAAATCTCACCTCCCCAATACCTTTTGCAGTCATGCAGCTCCATATCGTCACACTCCCACCTCCATGATTCACTGTTAAGACAATGCATTCACTGTAATAATCCTGACCAGGTTCACACCAAACATGCTGCACCCCATCTGAGCCGATAAATTCTATCTTGGTCTTGGCTATCATACCAAATAATGTGCTCCCAGTATTCATCAGGTTTTTCATGTTGTTTAGCAAGGTTTAATCTTGCAGTTTTGTGCCGAAGAGCAAGCAAAGGTTTTTCCTTGGATGCTGTCCATAGAAGTTGACATTATGCAATGTCCTTAGCACTGTCTGAGCTGTCACAGAAACTCCAATTTCTATCGATAATCCCTGAGCCAAATCTGAAGCACTTGCCTTGATGCAAATCTGAAGCACTTGCTTGTTGCCTGTTTTTCTGAGCTAGATTGTGCAACTAGCGCACTGTTCGTGGCGTCATTTTAGGAGGACAGCCACTGCGGTTCTAATTTTTGGCACTGTGTATCGATCTATACCTCCTTGATTACTGCTGCAACTGGGTTTTGACTGATTTTTAGTTGTTCACCAATCTTCCTGTATCCTTTTCCATCTTTGTGAAGTCTCACAATCAGATTTTTCAATTCCTCTGGCAATTCTTTTCCATGTGGAGACATTATGCAAACTTGCCGATAGACACAGCCCATTGATCAACAAATTAGACTGTTCTGGTAACTATGCTCATGCAATTAGGCTAATTGGAAATAATAGATGTACTCAATTTTGTTTTAGTGATCTGACTTGTGTGTCAGTGACCACAGGTGTATTCACTTTTGTTGCATTAAGTTTCTGCCTGTATTTTCAATATAATCTTTCTAAAGTATTTGTTTTTGATTGTTTATAATAGGAAATACTCTACTTGTCAATTTAGAAATCAAACAATTATTGAGAGGTTATACAATTTTGAATAATTTGAGATTTAAATGATATTGCCCAGGGGTGTACTCACTTCTGTTGTATACTGTATAAACAGCCCATAGACCACCTCCAAAGACCTACAACATCATCTTGCTGCAGATGATGTCACTGTGCATCGTTAAACAATTCAGCGCACTTTGCACAAGGAGAAGCTGTATGGGAGAGTGATGCAGAAAAGAAGCCTTTTCTGCATACACGCCACAAACGCACATTTGGACAAGCCAGCTTAATTTTGGAAGAAGGTGCTGTGGACTGATGAAACAAAGATTGAGTTATTTGGTCATAACAAGAGGCGTTATGCATGGCAGCAAAAGAACACAGAGTTTAAAGACAAACACTTGCTACCCACAGTAAGATTTGGTGGATGTTCCATCATGCTGTGGGGCTGTGTGGCCAGTGCCAGTACTGGGAATCTTGTTAAAGTTGAGGGTTGCATGGATTCCACTCAATATCAGCAGATACTTGAGAATAATGTTGAGGAATCAGTCACAAAGTTGAATTTATGCCGAGGCTGGATATTTTAAAAAGACAACGACGCAAAACACTGCTCAAAATCTACTATGGCATTTATGCAGAGGAACAAGTAAAATATTCTGGAATGGCCATCCCAGTCCCCAGACCTTAATATTATTGAAAATCTGTGGGGTGATTTGAAGCGGGCTGTCCATGCTCGGCAACCATCAAACCTAACTGAACTGGAGATGTTTTGCATGGACGAATGGTCCAAAATACCTTCATCCAGAATCCAAACACTCATTACAGGCTATAGGAAGCGTCTAGCGGCTGTTATTTCTGCTAAAGGAGGTTCTACTAAATATTGATGCAATATTTCTGTTAGGTGCCCAAATTTATGCACCTGTCTAATTTCGTTTTGATGCATATTGCACATTTTCTGTTAATCCAATAAACCTAATTTCACTACTGAAATATTACTGTGTCATTCAGTTATTTGATAGATCAAAATGAAATTGCTGATCCAAACACCCAATTATTTATAAATGAAAATCATGGAAATTTTCAGGGGTTATATATATATAAGTGCATTGGAGCCCTTTGCAGTCAAGTGGTTGAAAACATGTAAAAGCATATTTATGCACTATTCATATTTAATACAGTGTTATACTGTGTATTTACTGTAAATATTTGACATACCAATGTTCTGTACATAGCAGAATATGATCTAAGTAGTTCTAATAGATATTCCTATATGTATCTGTATATAGCTATACCTATACAGTATATAATTATGTATGTATGTGTGTGTATATAGTACGTAGAACCTTAACACTCCCTTCACACTATAACAGTTGAGTCTCCAAGATACAACAAACAATTTCACCACTTTATTGTTTCACCTCCGTAGTGTACATGGCACAACATTTCGATCCTCCACACAATGTGGCACAATAAAGTGTTAAATTTGTATTAAAGTACTGGGTGCAAGGTATTTTATTTGTTTTATATATATATATATATATATATATATATATATATATATTGTACCAAAAGAAATAAAAGATATATATAGAAATATTTATTTCAGAATAATGAGAATCATATTCTTGTATGTGAAGAACATTGAAATGGGAAATATTTATATTTTTATGTTGGGTTAGCGCACATGAGAATATGTGATCGGGTTTGCGTGCAAGTAGGGTTTTTTCCCCGACGAGAGCAAAAAGATTACTTCTAGAGAGATTGGAGAGAAAAAATTAAGGTGGAGAAAAAGATTGAGTTAAAGAGAGTAGAGAAAAAAGAAAGAGTGAAAATATATGAGAGAGGGGAACAAACGAGTGTAAAGAGAAGATATGACCTGAGAGAGAAGGGAGAGGGTAAAAAGAGGGACTCACGAGAGAAGGGAAAGGAGAATGATAGTTAAAGTAACAGTCTAGTCCAAAAAAAACTTTCATGATTCCAAAAGGGAATGGGATTTTAAACAACTTTCCAATTTACTTTTATCACCAATTTTGCTTTGTGATCTTGGTATCCTTAGTTGAAAGCTAAACCTAGAAGGCTCATATGCTAATTTCTTAGACCTTGAAGGCCGTCTGTTTTCTGAATGCATTTTGTCATTTTTTTTACCAATAGAGGGCATTTATGTGTGCCATATAGATAACATTGAGCTCACACATGCGGAGTTGCCCATGAGTCAGCACTGACTGGCTAAAATGCAAGTCTGTGAAAAGAACTGAAATAAGGGGACAGTTTGCAGAGGCTTAGATACAAAGTAATCACAGAGATAAAAAGTATCGGCTAGATTACGAGTTGTGCGTTAGGCTTAAAAAGCAACGTTAAGAGGTCCTAATGCTGCTTTTTAACGCCCGCTGGTATTACGAGTCTTGAAGGTACAGACTCACCGCTCACTTTTTTGGCCAGACTTGGAAATACCGCAAATCCACTTACGTAAATTGCGTATCCTCTTTTTTCAATGGGACTTGCATAGCGCCGGTATTACAAAAAAAAGTGAGCGGTAGACCCTCTCCTGTCAAGACTGGTACCTTATTCTAAAGTCAGTAGTTAAGAATTTTACACTACAATGCCGTAGCATAAAACTCTTATCTAAAGTGCTAAAAAGTACACTAACACCCATAAACTACCTATTAACCCCTAAACCGAGGCCCTTCCACATCGCAAACACTA
The DNA here is from genome assembly GCF_027579735.1 of Bombina bombina. Classification (NCBI taxonomy): domain Eukaryota; kingdom Metazoa; phylum Chordata; class Amphibia; order Anura; family Bombinatoridae; genus Bombina; species Bombina bombina. The sequence goes on from NC_069507.1 coordinate 72,607,174, forward strand.
AAAAATTTTTTTTAACAACCTCTAATCTGCCGAACCGGACATTGCCGCCACTATAATAAATATATTAACCCCTAAACTGCCGCACTCCCGCCTCGCAAACATTAGTTAAATATTATTAACCCCTAATCTGCCATCCCTAACATCACTGACACCTACCTACATTTATTAACCCCTAATCTGCCGCCCCCAACTTCGCCGCCACTATACTAAAGTTATTAACCCCTAAATATAAGTCTAACCCTAATTCTAACCCCCCCTAACTTAAATATAATTAAAATAAATCTAAATAAAAATTACTATCATTAACTAAATTATTTCTATTTAAAACTAAATACTTACCAGTAAAATAAACCCTAAGCTAGCTACAATATAACTAATAGTTACATTGTATCTATCTTAGGGTTTATTTTTATTTTACAGGCAAGTTTGTATTTATTTTAACTAGGTAGAATAGTTATTAAATAGTTATTAACTATTTAATAACTACCTAGCTAAAATAAATACAAATTGACCTGTAAAATAAAACCTAACCTAAGTTACACTAACACCTAACACTACACTATAATTAAATTAATTCCCTAAATTAAATCCAATTAAATACAATTAAATAAAATTAGCTAAAGTACAAACCCCCCCACTAAATTACAGAAAATAATAAACAAATTACAAGATTTTTAAACTAATTACACCTAATCTAATCCCACTAGCAAAATAAAAAAGCCCCCCAAAATAAAAAAAGCCCTACCCTACACTAAATTACAAATAGCCCTTAAAAGGGCCTTTTGTGGGGCATTGCCCCAAAGTAATCAGCTCTTTTACCTGTAAAAAAAATTATAAATCCCCCCCAACATTAAAACCCACCACCCACACAACCAACCCTACTCTAAAACCCACCCAATACCCCCTTACAGGGAGAAGTCTTCATCCAACCGGGCTGAAGTCCTCAACGAAGCCGGGAGAAGTCTTCATCCAAGCCGGGCGAAGTGGTCCTCCAGACGGGCAGAAGTCTTCATCCAGACGGCATCTTTTATCTTCATCCATCTGGTGCAGAGCGGGTCCATCTTTAAGACATCCGACGCGGAGCATCGCGGAGGATTGAAGTTCAATCCTATTGGCTGATCCAATCAGCCAATAGGAATGAGCTGGCATTTTATTGGCTGTTCCAATCAGCCAGTAGAATGCCAACTCAATCCTATTGGCTGATTGCATCAGCCAATAGGATTTTTTCTACCTTAATTCCGATTGGCTGATAGAATTCTATCAGCCAATTGGAATTGAAGGGACGCCATCTTGGATGACGTCATTTAAAGGAACCTTCATTCAGTGTTAGCTGTCGGATGAAGAGGATGCTCCGTGTCGGATGTCTTGAAGATGGACCCGCTCCATGCCGGATGGATGAAGATAGAAGATGCCATCTGGATGAAGACTTCTGCCCGTCTGAAGGACCATTTCACCCGGCTTGGATAAAGACTTCTCCCGGCTTCGTTGAGGACTTCGGCCCGGTTAGATGAAGACTTCACCCGGTAAGGTGATCTTCAAGGGGTTAGTGTTAGGTTTTTTTAAGGGGGTATTGGGTGGGTTTTAGAGTAGGGTTGGTTGTGTGGGTGGGTTGTGGGTTTTAATGTTGGAGGGGGATTTGTAATTTTTTTTGCAGATTAAAGTCACACATAAAAGAAATAGACCCAATCCCAAAGTCCAACATAAAGAAAATTCAACAGGTCATTTTAATTAACGACAGGACTCACATTATTACAACCACACACCTGTTAATAACAACCATAGGTGGAGACCAGACAGAACAGACCAGATGTTCTATAATAGAAATGTAAATAGAGCCCCATGGAGAGGGCAACATCATTTTAGACAGAGAAACACATGGGATGACAATAGAAGATATGAAACATATCAAATTCCCAACTATAGAACATATTACAACAGAAACTATGTCCCACATACACCTAATCAAGGATATAATGAACCTAGGAATCCAAGAGAGAATTTTTCCTCTCCCTGATTTGACATGAACAAGAGATACATGCCCAGATATTCCAATGAATCACAAGGGGGTAATAGATACCATATGGAAACATACGAAGTAGATGCATACACTCCATGGAGACAAACTAGACCACACCAAAGATCAGATCTAGGTTATCAAAATCAACATAGGGGTGGTGATTATATGAATAGACAGTATCAAAACCCCAAAAAATCTTCCCAAACAAACATTAGGGATGCAGTCCATAACAGAATACCAAATGGAGAAATGCCCCTCTCTGATAAGAGACATAGAAACTCAAAAACAAATGACATAAATATAAATATAAATCAAGATAATAGTGAGGATATACAGGCCTCAACTTCTGTGCATTTCTCTACTTCTTCTCCTTTTTTAGGGTCAGGTCATATGACCACCAGAGAATTAGACAGGACATCAACAAAAAGGAAAAATCCAGTTACAGAAGAATTCCATACCTCAATCGAAAAAAGAAAACCCATAGAGGAAAAAAAGGGGGGAGGAGAATAAATAAAGTTAAGACCACACATATACCTGTTAAACAAGACAAAATAAAAGGGATATACAATTTGAGTTCAACAGCACTTACAGAGAAAGAGAACTCAATTTTAAGTTATGGACTATCTTTTGCTCCGTCTTAAAGCCTCAACAAATTTAATACATTTATTAATGCGAAGGAATTTGTGAGAAAACTCACATTAAAGAGACACTTTTTGAAAACACCAATAGAATCTAATTCACAAGCCTTTGGTAAAAATTATCAAACCTGCCAGGATATAGATATGTATCAACATACTGATCTTAGACCAAGATCAACCTTCTTTCCAATTTCTAGCAAGGGCAATGCCATAGAAACGTTTGAAACAATTGTATGTAATGAGATAAAAGACATCAACCTAAATGCTTTAAAAAAACATAAACACAATCTCTCTAAAACACAATTACAAACTATTAAAACTTTAGAGAGAAACCATGGCCTTGTAATAAAACCAGTGGACAAGGGCGGGGGAATTGTTATCCTCAGTAAAGAGAACTATGATCTAGAATGTGAGAGAATCTTATCTGACAAGAAAACTTATGAAATACTCAAACAGAATCCAGTGGAGGGTTTCAAAAAAGAGTTGGATGAAATCTTGAGTGAAGCCAAGATAAAGGGTATATAAAATGATAAAGAATATAGATACATGGGGTAAAATACCCTATCACCCCAGTATTCTATTACTTACTCAAGATCCACAAATCTCTCATTAACCCACCAGGGAGACCGATCATTTCTGGTATCGTCTCCCTATCGAGCAATTTGTCCGAATACGTTGACAAGAATCTCCAGAAATACGTCACTTCGCTACCCTCGTATCTGAGAGATTCCACTCAGGTTCTCAATATTCTAGAGAACATCGAATGGGCAGAGAATTTTATACAGGTCACATGTGATGTGACCTCTCTGTATACCAGCATACCTCATGAGGGTGGTCTAGAAGCCATAGAATTATTTTTAAATAAAGATCTGACTGTACCAGAACCACAGAAAGTCTTTATTTTAAATGGGATACGTTATATTCTAAATCATAATTATTTCCATATTAACGGGAAATACTACAGACAATTATGTGGTACAGCTATGGGGACCAGGTTTGCGCCCAGCTACGTGAACCTATATATGGGCAGATGGGAACTCATATTCTGGGAGTCTTGCCCTGCTGGCGCGGACCTGGTCCTATACCATAGATACATTGATGACATCCTCCTAATATGGAAAGGTTCCACAGAGGATCTCAAACACACCATACAAGTGATGAACAATAACACTCACAATCTGAAATTCACTTATGAATATAGTACTACGGAAATTACCTTCTTAGATCTGAAAATTGAGATCAAGAATGGGCAACTAGAAACTTCCACATTTTCTAAAGAAGTGGATTGCAACAATTACATCCACAATGACAGTTGCCACCACTCCAACTAGAAACGCAACATACACAAGGGACAACTTCTTAGACTCAAGAAGAATTGTTCCGATCCCAAAAAATGGGAAGAACAAGCCCTAGTCCTTATAGACAGGTTTTTAGAAAGAGGGTATGAGGAGAATACACTTAATATTCATATTGAAGATGTAAGAAGTAGAGATCGAAAAGAACTCTTGACATATAAGTGCAAGACAAATAAGAACTTATGTGAAGAAGACACATTGGCTGTCCCGTTCATTACAGAATATACTGAGAACAGAAGTATAATTGAAAAGATCATAGAAAAACATTGGTCATTACTCAAAGATGATGAGATCATTGGCGAAAAACGAACTACTAAACCGAGGTTTTTATATCATAAAACCGATAATTTGAAAAGCATAATATCCCCCAGTATCTCTCGAAAAAAGCCATCAAGAGTTAAAGATGTCTTTGGTAGAGACATAAAAGTTTTTTTTCCCTGTGTTACATGTAAAGCTTGTGAAAGGGGGATTAAAACCAAAAGTTTTATCTCCCACAACTCCAAACAGAAATATGAGATAAAAAATCTAATTAGGTGTAGTAGTAAAGGAGTTATATATGTTATACAATGTAGTTGTGGCCTACAGTATGTAGGACAGACCTCCAGATGCCTCAAAGATAGGATTCGTGAACATTTACTCCAGGTCAAACACAAGAACACAGATACTCCACTTTACAGACATTTCACGACACACCACCAGGGGAATCAAAAAGACCTAAGCTATTTTGGTATTCAAATAGTAGCACCGAGTTGGAGGGGCGGGGACTTTGAGAAAAAAACTGTTGACTTCTGAATCCAAATGGATCTTTGACCTTGACTGTTTATACCCAAGAGGACTGAACAATAAGGAGGACTTATCTCATTTATTGAATTTAAAATAATAGATTTATATTAGGATACCTACTAAGAATTTGGTATATTTAGGGCTATCCTTAAACACAGTATTCAGTGCTTGTAATTGACATAGCTGGAGTATAGCATGTATCTTCATACTAGCTACACAAAGCTAGATATCATTATTATTAGAGAATACTATAGCCCATACCAGAGTTAAGTTAATCTATACTATACATTATGTAATCTTAGTGACTCCGTAATAGTATTATCACTCCTCCACCCAATATAGGGTGTTTTCTTTCTTTCACTATTTTTCTATCCATTTGGATAGACATATCCTATTTGTATCTATGAAAGATCTCATCTACCCATAGCCAACCTACATGCAGTAAACACTGTCAGAATTAAAATGTGGTTCTGTATGTGGGCTGTATAGATTCATTCAATTGAATACGGTCTAAATAGAAATAAGTTTATCCCATTACATCATCGTATTTATTTTATTTTAACATCACCTTAGAAAATCCCTAAGAGAATGTTTTAATTGTCTGTTCACACTCCTGTTTCAGTAATAATAGATTAGACTCAATCTGTATAATTTTATCATTATATATCTTTTTATATATCGTTTTTATATATCGTTTTTTAACATTTCATATTGTTTCCTATATATATTGCATTTTCTATTGCATGTTCTTCAAAATTGAAAACACATCTACAATGGACATATATTATATGTTCTTTAAAATTGAAAATACATCTATCTAATGAATTAGATATTGCAACATTTGGCCCCATTTTTAAGTTTCATCTCATGTAATATACTAAGTAATTCATATATTAACCATCTAATTCAATGTGAGCATCCCACATGATCAAAATATGGCAGATTTCTACTAAAACATCAGGAAATCCAGATCACCAGAAAAACCGAAACCGGAAGCGATGATAACGATACTTCCGGTAATCCGAAACAGGAAGTGAGGTATGAATACATAATTTCCGGTTCCGGGAACGGCGAGAATTCCCGAAATGAAATATATAAAGGTATATTTATGAAGGGAGATTTATATATACATAGGGATGAGGTAACAGTGAGACTTATAACATTACTGAAAATGGTTATAGAAACCGAAACTATTTTCCTTAAAAAACATATAACAAATAAAGAGGAAGTTAATTTCGGGCATATCACATCCGGTTCCGGGTCATATCATAACAAATTTTGGTGCCAAAATAGAAGCAACACAATTGGTTACTCTAAGGTATTTAAGAAGCAGTTTCACCATACCATATCATAGTCTTGAAAAAGGCCCACATACAGGGCCGAAACTCGTTGACAACATATGGTGAGCTTCATTTCAGTTATTCATTTCTTTACTTTAGCATTATTGCACTATGTTATTGTTTTTCACTTACAGGTAAGTGAATGAGAGAATTCTTGGATAACTCCGGATTTCAACCACTTTGTTTTTGCCTATCATTTGATCACTTTTGTCACTGAGGAATTATTCAGTTTGTTTATACTCAGGATCTTCACCATCAGGATCCTTACTTTCACACACACGTTTGGATGACAGTATATTTTTGGAACATTTTCTGACTTTTCTGATCACAGAACACTTAAAATTGTTACGTTTATTTTTGCATCTTTTCATTTTTTGTTGCATTTTTTCACGTATCCCACTCACATAATTTTTTCATTTTTCATATTTTTTCATATTTATTACCATTTTTTCACCTTTGTGTATACACTTATCTTTTAGGTAAACCTAAGGTTTACTTATTTGTTGTATTTTTCTTATATAACTTAGGACTTGTTTTTAACCTTATAGTATTCGATCTTAAATACTTTTTAGGATCTCCACATTGTTAATCTGAGTTACAATATTGTCATTGGTTGGTGCAATAGTATTGTTATTAGTCGATTAGTCGCCATTTATTTGTACAATACCAATACTGATATCAGCCTGTGCAATTTTATATATGATTTTATTGGTTTATTTTATTGGTGTATAGGTTTATTGATGTATAGTATCATGGATCCATGACTTTTAGCTATTGTAATATTAATTTGTAATTTATCCAATATCCTTGTATAATAAATAATACTATCCTTGCCTTAACATATGTTAGACACTCCTTAGCATTTTTTTCTATAATATGGCGATCCGACCCAGGGGTCATCTACTCCAATGGATATTTTGGAAAGATTATGGGTCAGAGTCTATGTCATATAAAGCTCCGACTGCAGAGGATCCTGACTTTAGGTTTAGGATGGAAAATTTGGGCTTTTTGCTGAAACAAGTGCTTGCTACCCTCGAGCTTCTGGAACCGAAACTACCGGAGGAACCTTCGATTCCTAAGCTTGATAAAGTATATGAGGACAGGGAGGTGCCGCAGACCTTCCCGGTTCCTGTTAAGATGGCTACAATTATTAAGAATGAATAGGAGAGATTAGGTTCTTCCTTTTCCCCTTCTTCTTCTTTTAAGAAGCTAATCCCCATCCCGGACTCTCAGCTCAAGCTATGGGGGACTGTCCCTAAGGTGGATGTTGCTATCTCTACGCTTGCGAAGCGGACATTATTCCTCTTGAGGATAGTTTGTGGTTTAAAGAGCCCATGGATAAAAAGTTAGAGAACATGTTACGGAAAATGCTTCAACACACAGGGTTTGTTTTTCAGCTGGCAGTGGCGGTAACTGCGGTTTCCGGAGCTGCGACATATTGGTGCAAAGCTCTGTCTGACATGGTCGAGAGGGAGATTCCCCTCGACGAGATACAGGAGAGAATTAAGGCCTTGAGGGTCACTAATTATTTTATTTGTGATGCCAATATGCAAATTTTTCGCCTAAACGCTAAGGTGTTAGCTTTTTCCGTATTAGCACGCAGGGCTCTGTGGCTAAAGTCATGGTCTGCGGACATGACCTCTAAGTCTAGACTGCTATCCCTTCCATTTCAGGGGAAGATCCTGTTCGGTCCAGGATTGGACTCGATTATATCCACGGTTATTGAAGGCAAGGACGATTTCCTACCACAGGATAAGAAGGTTAAGCCTAAGAGATCTACTTTTTGTCCCTTTCGTGCGGACAAGGCCCAACGCCAACAGCCTGCCGTGAAAGCAGATCAGTCCAAGAGCACTTGGAAGCCAGCTCAGTCTTGGAATAAGTCCAAGCAGAAGAAGAAGCCCACCAAAACAAAGTCGGCATGAAGCGGCGGCCCCTGACTGGTCTCCGGATGTAATGTGCACAACAAACAATGATATCTGTATGACAAAACTTCAAATCATAGTTATGTGACAGTGTGGTAAACCAAGTTGTTTTATATACAGGTTTACCACTCTGTCTTATTATTGCCAAATATGCTATATCTGTCCAATAAATTGTGGAAAGATTAAATACACGTTTTGGCTTTAATAAATAATAAGTCTCTCTGAATATATGGAGCAATGGTTAGACAAAAGCGAGAGCAGCAGAGTATAACAGATAATAGGTATGTTAGATACAATTACAGTACCGTAACCTTAATGAGTAGTAGATGACAACCTTGCAGCAGAGAGAAACGTAGCTCAACCCTCCAAAACAACCAGATGAGATAGGGGAACGGAAATGCTACAGGAGAGCCCTGGAGTAGCGAGAGGAGGATGAGAGATGAGCGACGGTCTGTAGATGATGACATAGGCTGCTGTGCATAGCGGATCCCGATACTGCTTGTAGAGAGATTCCACACAGAAATCTGACAAGGGCTGAATGTTGAGCGAAGGTAGGAGAATATCGCCAAACAACTTCAATAATCCAGCAAAGACTGGATGATAAGACGGAGCTATATTTAGCGGAAGCAGAGAGCTGAAATAAGCGTGAGACTCCTTAAAGGTACAGTGTAGTTGTTACATAATCCCCCCTGAAAGGAACCACAGCGAGGTTCTAAGGTCTAGGTCTGTCCGGAAAGCTTTTATGAAGGCCACCAGTAGGAACGTCTAATGAGTTCATAAGTATTTTTTTTTCCAGAGGTGTATTATGGCCTAGGCAAACAAGGCCCGTGCCTAGGGCGACAGTTGGAGAGGGGCGGCAGATTTGGGAGGGCCGACAAGCACCATTCACTTAGTTCTAAGACATAACATTGCTTCATTATCCCAGGCGCACTCACACTCCACACATTGTTTAATCTGGCTAAGTGGCTATCACTGAAGAGAAGCAAATCAGCGTGATACGCATCTTCAATGGTAAATGCGCCCCCCACTGA
>NC_069507.1:72618759-72773759 GCF_027579735.1 Bombina bombina
GCAGGCTTTAGTGAACGGTATAAATCACTATGGGAAGAGTGGCTTCCTCTAACAGAAGATGCCAATGGTCAAATGAACATTTTATTGCTAACAGCTCCTTTTCTCCACTGGGGTAGTTTATTTCTGTGGGTGTCATTAATCTCGAGAAATAGGCGACTGGGTGTAGAGGATCTAAAAAAGATTTTTTCTGAGAGAGAACTGCACCAATGGCATATTTTGAGGCGTCTACCTCTAATATAAACTGATGATCTGTGTCAGGGAATTGTAGGATAGGAGCTGTGCAGAACTTCTGTTTGAGTTGGTGAAAAACTAACTGAGTTTTTGGAGTCCAAACAAATGGATGCTGAACTTTTGTTAGATCGGTTAAGGGTCTGGCTAAGGTAGCGAAGTTAGAAATAAATTTGCGATAAAAGTTAGCAAACCCGAAAAATTGTTGCACTTCTTTTCTGGATTTAGGGGTAGGCCATTCTTTAACTGCAAGGACCTTATTGTTCTCCATACAGATACCGTCAGGAGTAATACGGTATCCTCTAAGTGATATTTCAGAAGTATCAAAAGTACACTTCTCTAATTTAGCGTATAGGTGGTGTTTTTTTAATCTAGCTAAAACTGTTCGTACATGATTTTTATGATCAACATGATTCTGGGAGTAAATCAAAATATCATCCAGGTAAACTACAATGTAAACACCACAAAAAAAGAGAGTCTTTGTAGAAACATCATAAGAGACTACACATAAGACAGGGATTTCAGCACTTATTCTTAAAGCCTGACTCCCCTTATGTTTAATATTAAACTACAATGTAAACATCTAATATGTCACGGAATAGATCATTAATCAAACATTGAAATGTAGCAGGAGCATTACAGAGACCAAATGGCATTACTGTATACTCAAAAAGACCATGAGGCCCATTTATCAAGCTCCGTATGGAGCTTGAGGGCCCGTGTTTCTGGCGAGTCTACAAACTCGCCAGAAAAACAAGTTATGGAGCAGCGGTCTAAAGACCGCTGCTCCATAACCCTGTCCGCCTGCTCTGATGAGGCGGTCAGGAATCGCCACAATTCAACCCGATTGAGTACGATCGGGTTGATTGACACCTCCCTGCTGACGGCCCATTGGCCGCGAGTCTGCAGGGGGCAGCGTTGCACCAGCAGCTCTTGTGAGCTGCTGGTGCAATGCTGAATACGGAGAGTGTATTGCTCTCTGCATTCAGCGATGTCTGTCGAACCTGATCCACACTGTCGGATTAGGTCCGACAGACATTTGATAATTTGGCCTCTATATCTGGTCCTAAACGCAGTAAGCCATTCATCACCTGCTCTTATTCTTATCAGGTTGTAAGTACCTCTAAGGTCCAATTTTGTGAAAACCGTGGCACCTCGCAACCTTTCTATGAATTCAGGTATAAGGGGTAATGGATACCTGTTTTTCCTTATGACCTTATTCAACTCTTGATTGTTGATGATAGGGTGATCTTTATTTTTAACAAAAAAACATACCTGCCCCTGCCGGAGAGGTACTATGTCTTATAAAACCCTTCCTGAGGTTATCGTTAATATACGTTTTAAGGTGTTCTAGCTCAGGTTTGGACAGGGGGTAGATATGCCCACAAGGTATAGACACTCCTGGTACATGGTCAATAGGGCAATCATAAGCCCTGTGGGGTGGCAGAGATTCTGCTTCTTTTCTATCGAAAACATCAGCAAAATCTTTATAATGATGTGGTATTTGTGAGATTGAGGCATGAAAAATAGTTGATGTACGTATACAATTTTTCCTTACAATATGCAGAAATAAATATGAGATTAGAAGTAGTGTAATCTATAGTAGGTTGGTGTAACCTAAGCCAATTTATACCCAGAACTATTTTAAACATTGGAGATGGTATAACATTGAAAGTGAGGGTTTCAGTGTGATCATTGTTTGAAGTAAGAAGCAGAGGAATGGTTTGGTAAGAGACAGGACCAGAAGGAAGAGAAGAACCATCAATTACCTTCAGTGACTCAGGACTGTTTTGGTATTACAGGAATTTTAATAGCTTTGACAAAAGTTTGATCAATAAAATTCCCACAAGCCCTTGTATCAATGATTGCCTCAGTAGTCATCTTGTGTTGTTCCCACTGCAAGAATAAAGGCATTAGTAGGTAAGAGTTAGATTGATTCTTAGTAGTACAGCAAGGGATAATGTTAAGATCCTTACTGAATTTATTCTTGGAGAGGTTAGGACATTCTTTTACCTCATGTCCTGGGAAAGCGCAGTACATGCACAAATTAAGGGATCTCCTTTTGTTTTTCTCTTGGCTAGTAATCGGCCCTTTCACAAAACCAATCTTCATTGGTTGTGATGCATCTCTAGTAGTGGAAGTTGTTGTTTGGGGAAGCCTTCTGAAGGAGCCTTTCCCTGATCTACGTTCCCTAAGGTGTCTATCAATACTGGTTGATAGTGCATACAAATCTTTTAGGGAAACGGGGATACCAGTTCTTCCGAGAGTCCAAGACGAAACTGGTTCTTTAGAGAAATCTTGTTCCAGAGAGAGTCTTTTGCTGATATCTTAAATTGGGTTATGTAAATCTCAACTGGATTTCTCAGTTGTTTAAGAGACCTAAGTGTGTTCTCTGCAGTCACCTGTCTGTAAGGGTCATCGTAAAGTGCAGACATGGCAGCAAGAAAATTATCCAGGGAGTCCAGTATGGGATCCACAGATTCGTAGTAGGAGTCGGCCAGATGCGGGGTTCACCCCTAAGATAGGATATACGTGTTAAGACTCTGATCCTATCTGTAGGATATGTCTTTTGTTTTAGATCAAACATCAAAAGACATGCATTTTTAAACTCCCAAAGAAGGAGGGCACGTTCCGAACGAATCTGGACCTAAAATGTTTAAACAAGTTTCTGACTGTTCCATCGTTCAAAATGGAAACAATCAGATCTATTCCGTCCCTAGTTCAAGAGGGTCAGTTCATGACGACAATAGACTTGAAGAATGCCTACCTTCATGTGCCAATCTACAGGGATCACTTGAGCTTCCTGAGATTTCTAGACTAACATTTCCAGTTTGTGGCCCTTCCCTTTAATCTGGCGACAGCCCCAAGGGTCTTCACAAAAATTCTGGGGGCACTACTTGTAGTGGCCAGATCCAGGGACATTGCTGTGGCGCCCTATCTGGACGACATCCTAGTCCAGGCGCCGTTGTTAAGTCTCGCAGAGAACCACTCAAGGGCCCTTCTTCTTTTGCTCCAATCCCACGGTTGGAAGATAAACTCAGGAAAGAGCTCCCTGATTCCCAGCAACAGGGTGGAGTTTCTGGGAACAATAATAGATTCTATATCCATGACGATAATTCTCACAGATTAGCGATGCAGGACGATTGCATCCACCTGTCTTGCCCTTCAGTCCTCCTCCAGTCCCTTGGTGGTTCAGAGTATGGAGGTGATCGGGCTCATGGTGTCCAGCATCAATGTCATCCTATTTGCCAGGTTCCACCTAAGACCTCTTCAGTTATGCATGTTGAGACAGTGGAACGGCGATCATACAGACCTATCCCAACAGATTTCTTTGGACGATCGGACGAGGGAATCCCTTTCTTGGTGGATCCGTCCGGAACAACTGTCCCAAGGGACATCCTTCCTGAGACCGTCCTGGGAGATTGTGACCACGGACGCGAGTCTGGCAGGATGGGGAGCTGTTTGGGGTATCAGGATGGCACAGGGAAGATGGTCTTGAGAGGAGTCTCTCATATTCTGGAACTTTGAGCGATCTACAATGCTCTGAAGGCATGGCCTCTGCTGGAGTCGTTCAGCTTCATCAGATTTCAGACAGACAACATTACCTCGGTGGCTTACATCAACCACCAGGGGGGATGAGAAGCTCCCTTACAATAAGGGAGGTTTCTCGGATATTGGAATGGGCAGAGTTCCACAACTGCTCGCTCGCAGCAATCCACATTTTGGGTGTGGACAACTTGGAAGCAGATTTCCTCAGCAGGCAATCCTTCTATTCGGGGGAATGGTCTCTCCATCCAGATGTGTTTGCGGAGATTTGTTACAGATGGGAGACGCCGGAGATAGATCTCATGGCATCCAGACTCAATTGCCAGCTACCCAGATATGGGTCACGGTCCAGGGATCCCCAGGCAGAGCTGATAGATGCTTTAGCAGTGCCTTGGGGGTTCAACCCAGTTTACATTTTTCCACCGTTGCCACTTCTACCTCGTGTAGTGGCCCGCATCAAGGAGGAGCAAGCTCCAGCTATTCTGATTGCTCCGTCATGGCCGTGGAGGACGTGGTTTGCAGATCTGGTGGGGATGTCATCTTCTCCTCCATGGAGATTACCCTGTCGCAGGGATCTGTTGGTACAGGGTCCCTTTAAAACATCAAAATCTAGATTATCTGAGGCTGACTGCGTGGAGATTGAGCACTTAGTCTTGGCCAAGAGAGGTTTTTCTGAGAGAGTGATTGATACTCTTGTTCAGGCTAGGAAGCCAGTCACTTGTCGCATCTATCATAAGGTGTGGAGGACTTACTTGTCCTGGTGTGAGAAGCATGGATATCCTTGGCACAAGGTTAAGGTATCCAGGATTCTATCCTTTCTCCAGGATGGTTTGGAGAAGGAACTTTTCCTTGAAGGGACAGATTTCGGCATTATCTGTTTTGTTGCACAAGAGGCTCGCTGAGCTTCCTGATATTCAGGTGTTTGTTCAGGCTCTGTCTAGAATCAGGCCTGTTTTTAGACAGCCCACTCCTCCCTGGAGCTTGAACTTGGTTCTGAGGGTATTGCAGAGGGTTCCGTTTGAACCTATGCACTCTATTGACATTAAGATTCTTTCATGGAAGGTTCTCTTTCTGTTGGCTATTGCATCGGCTCGCAGAGTCTCTGAGTTGGCGGCCTTGCAATTTGAGCCTCCTTATTTGGTCTTTCACGCTGATAAGGCTATTCTGCGCACTGGTTTGGGATTTCTTCCCAAAGTTGTGTCTAACCGTAACATCAATCAGAAAATAGTAGTTCCTTCTTTGTGTCCTAACACCTCTTCTCATAAGGAGAGGTTACTTCATAATTTGGACATGGTTCGAGCCTTGAAGTTTTATCTTCAGGCAACAAAGGATTTCAGACAATCTACATCTCTTTTTGTGGTGTATGCAGGGAAGCGCAAGGGGCAGAAAGCCTCTTCAACTTCTTTGTCCTTTTGGTTGAGGGGCATGATTAGCTTAGCCTATGAGACAGCGAGACATAAGCCTCCTCAGAGGATCACGGCTCATTCGACTAGAGCTGTGGCTTCTTCTTGGGCCTTCAAGAATGAGGCCTCTATTTGTAAGGCGGCTACCTGGTCCTCCTTAAATACCTTTACAAAGTTTTACAAATTTGAAGTTTTTGCTTCGGCGGAAGCAGTTTTTGAGAGAAAGGCTTTACAGGCTGTGGTGCCCTCAGATTAGGGTCCGCTTTCTTTGCCCTCTCGTTTTTCATTCAGTGTCCTCTAGAGCTTGGGTATTTGTTCCCACAAGTTATGAATGAAGCCGTGGACTCTCCTCCCCTTTAGATGGAAAACATAAATTATGCTTTCCTGATAATTTTATTTCCATCCAGGGGAGGAGAGTTCACAGCTCCCGCCCGTTGCTCCGGTGGGCAGACCTAAATGTAGTTTTTGTTCTTCTGGCACCATTTATACCCTGATATTTCTCCTACCGTTCCTTGTTCCCTCGGCAGAATGACTGGGGGATGAGGGAAGTGGAGGCAGTATTTAAGCCTTTGGCTGGGGTGTCTTTTCCTCCTATTGGTGGCCAGGTTCTTATTTCCCACAAGTAATGAATGAAGCCGTGGACTCTCATCCCCTCGATGGAAATAAAATTGTCAGGTAAGTATAATTTATTTTATTATCCCATTCCACAAAAATGTGTTTTAAACAACTGTAGAAAAATTCTCAACATTTTCAATTTGCATCCTCTGAGTCAGCTAAGACCAAACATGTAAAAAAAAAAATTGTATCTGCAGCTATGTATATGCTGTTCTACAGTGGTGCAATGGGATAACTTTTATTTGATATGACATAACTGCCCTAATCCTGAAAACCATATATAGTTAAAGGGACATAATACTCATGTGCTAAATCACTTGAAAGTGATGCAGCATAACTGTAAAAAGTTTACAACAAAATATTATCTAAGTATCTCTATGTAAAAAAGGAATGTATTTTACCTCATAATTTCTTCAGCTCACCAGAGTAAGTGCTTTGTAAACAGTTATACCAATCAGCATCAGCAGTGCTGAGGTAATGCTTTGCCTTTGCTGTGATCTCATGAGATTTCACTGAAATCTCATGACATTTTATAGAACTTACTTAAACTGAATAGGAAAATAACATGACTGTGCCTGCACATGATAGACGCACACTCCCTAGCAAGTCCTGGGACAAACAACCTGACTGGCTGCTTAAAGTTTTTTTTACAGTGGAGTGTGAATATTTAGGACATTTGAGGTAAAATACCTTTTTTACATAGAGATGTTCAGGTGATATTTTCTAGTCAGCGTTTTACAGCTATGCTGCATCAGTTTCAATTTCTTCAAGATTTGGGTATCATGTCCCTTTAGAAGTATATAACCCACGGTATTGATCTAGGCAAATTAATTTTTGCATTTCATGCCACCGATTGGCCGTAAGATGTATGCCAAATGTGATCGTATAAAAAACCATTAACTTTTTCACAGATGTTGGGTTTCGCTATGCAACAAATCAAATCTATCTTCTGCTTACAAGTTTAAAACAGCTGAGAATGAGACTTGCCTTGCTATATGAGGATGACAGCAAGTTTTTCTGGTCAATGTTCTATTAGATCACTTACAGTGTTCCTGCTAGCGTTTTGGCTGAGGAACCAGTGGCAGCTGTTCTTTTAAAAAAATAAAACCTATGGAGGATGCTGGAAACTCCTATAGGGTAGAGCTACTTTATACTTTATTGGGTGCCTGCGCTTAAAACAAATAATAGACAGCTGTCTATATTATCAGGCTTTTGCTCTGCTATCTAGAAACTGTATTTCACTGTTGTTAGAAGTAAATGTATGGATTTTTAAATATATCATATGGTCCTTTGAACACAGTACCTCTTAACTTTCAAATGGTTGAAGGGTTTAAAGCCTCTATATGCTCATTATGGTTGATTTGTCTGTTCTAGTGCTACTAAGTGGGGCATTGGAGGGAACAGAGCCGGTACATAATGGTTTAATAGACATTTTGAGAAAATATGGAGAGTGAGAGAAAGAGGATTGTGTGCCAGTGTGAAAGTTAAAGGTGTTAGAAGATGTTATTAGAGCTCATGGTAAGAGTGCCAAATCAGTAGACTGTATCCATTGAGTAGACTGTATCCATGAACCTGAGATGACAGAGGGACTGAGTTCAGTGACCCTTATTTCTTATTAAAAAAGGTTTGATTCCTTCCATGTTTTTGGCGGGTTCATTGATTGCCCAAATAGTAGCAATTATTATTATTATCAGTTATTTGTAGAGCGCTAACAGATTCTGAAGCGCTGTAAACAGAGGGTAGTACAACAAAACAATTAAAGGGATCAGATGGGTAGAGGGCCCTGCCAAGAGTTGCACTGTTGTAATTAGCTCTTAAGAAGGTGATCTACAAACAGCTGGACTTAAGGGGGTTCAGGGGATAGCAATGGAGGAGTGAAACTGGTATAAAGTAAGGTTAGCATAGGTTGTATGCATCCCTGAACAGTAGAGTCTTTAGGGAGCGCTTCAAGCTGTTAAAACTAGGGGATAGTCTTGTGGGGCGAGGCAGAGAGTTCCACAAGATGGGAGCCAGTCTGGAGAAGTCCTGTAAACAGGAGTGCGATGAGGTAACTAGAGAGGAGGAGAGTAGGAGGTCATGAGCAGAGCGAAGGGGATGGGAGGGAGAGTATCTGGAGACAAGGTCTGAGATATAGGGGGGAGCAGTGCAGTTGTGGGCTTTGTATGTCAGAGTGAGAATTTTGTGTTTGATCCTAGAGGCAAGAGGAAGCCAGTGAAGGGATTGGCAGAGAGGAGCAGCAGATGAAGAGCGACGTGTAAGGAAGATAAGATGAGTCTGGCAGAGGCATTCATTATGGATTGTAAGGGAGCTAGGCGGCAGGTGGGGAGACCAGAGAGGACAGCGTTGCAGTAATCAAGGCTGGAAAGAATGAGAGAGTGGATTAAAATCTTAGTTGTGTCTTGTGTAAGGAAGTGTCTAATTTTGGAGATGTTTTTAAGGTGGAAGCTGCAGGCATTAGCCAAGGACTGAATGTGAGGAGTGAAGGAAAGATCTGAGTCAAATGTGACCCCAAGACATCGGGCATGCGGGGTAGGGGTAATGATGGAGTTGTAGACAGTTATAGAGATATTGGGGGTGGAGATTTTGGAAGAAGGGGGGAAAATGAGGAGCTCAGTTTTGGAGAGATTTAGCTTGAGGTAGTGAGAGGACATCCAGGAAGGGATGTGAGAAAGACAGTTAGTGACACGGGTTAGCAAGGAAGGAGATAGGTCTGGTGCAGAGAAGTAGATTTGGGTGTCATCGGCATACAAATGATATTGGAAACCATGGGACTTAATTAGGGAACCTAGTGATGACGTATAGATTGAGAATAGAAGGGGACCAAGGACAGAGCCTTGCGGTACTCCGACAGAAAGTGGTGACGGGGCAGAGGAGGCCCCAGAGAAGGCTACACTGAAGGTACGGTTTGATAGGTAGGAAGAGAGCCACGAAAGGGCTGTGTTACAGATGCCGAAGGATTGGAGGGTTTGGAGCAAAAGAGGGTGGTCGACAGTGTCAAAGGCTGCGGACAGATCAAGGAGGATAAGCAGAGAGAAGTGGCCTTTTGATTTTGCTGTAAGTAGGTCGTTGGTGACCTTAACAATAGCGATCTCTGTGGAGTGATAGGGACGAAATCCGGATTGCAGTGGGTCAAGAAGGGAGTTTAACATAAGGAAAGGGGATAGGCGTGCATATACTAGTTTTTCGAGAAGCTTTGAATCAAGAGGGAGGAGGGAAATAGGGCGGTAGTTGGATGGGGAGGTAGAATCAAGGGAAGGTTTTTTGAGGATAGGTGTGACCAGTGCATGTTTCATCGATGAGGGAAATGTACCAGTGCTGAGGGAGAGGTTGAAAATGTGTGTTAGTATAGGGGTAAGGGTAGCAGAGAGGGAGGGGAGTAGCTGTTTGGGGATAGGGTCAAGGGGACAGGTAGTAAGGTGAGAGCGCAGTATAAAGTGCCGAAACTTCTTCCTCAGTAACAGGGGGGAATGAACTAAGTTTCAGGTTATGAGGGTTGTGGTTGAGTGAGAGCATTTGAGGGGGGGAGAGAATGGAATTATGTTGAGAGCTGATTTCATGTCTGATGGAGTCAATTTTGTTAATGAAGTGACTGGCAAAGTCTTGAGCTGACAGAGAAGTTGTATTAGGAAGTGGGGGAGGGCGGAGGATAGTATTGAAAGTGGAGAAAAGACGTTTTGGGTTTGAAGAAAGATTAGAGATAAGAGTAGAGAAGTAGTGTTGCTTGTGGAGATTAAGGGCAGAATAGTAGGAGTTCAAGATGAATTAGTAATGAAGAAAATCAGCTGAACTCTGTGATTTTCTCCAATGCTGTTCAGCAGTACGGGAACATCTGCGTAGGTACCGTGTCAGAGGAGTATGCCATGTCTAGAGAGCTTAGACTTGGGGCCGATTTATAAAGCAGTGAATGCTGCTTATTCAGTGCGAGTCTTCTGGCTCACTGGAAATGTAAGTTAAGAAGCAGCAGTCTTAAGACCGCTGCTCCTTAACTCGTCCGCCACCTCTGAGGTGGCGAACAGCAATCATCCAAATCGGATACAATCGGGATGATTGACACCCCTGCTAGCGGCCGATTGGCTGCGAATGTGCAGGGAGTGGTATTGCACAAGCATTTCACAAGAAATGCTTGTGCAATAATAAATGCCGACAGCGTATGCCGATGGCATTTATCGATGTCGGGTGGACATGATCCACTAAAGCGGATCATCTCCATCCGACAGTTGTTAAATCTGCCCCTTAGTGTTTTCTGATGTAGCTCACATAGGGTGATTGCCAGGGTTGGAATTCTTTTCAAACTTTGTTGAAAAGATACATATGTAACTGATTAAAGGGACACTAAAGTCAAAATTAAACTTTAATGATTTCTTGACCCCTTTTCATCATACGAATATATCTATAATGCACCTTACAAGTGTCCTTTCAACTTGAACAAGATAATAGAGAGACCTTGTGATGTCAAGTTCTCTTAAATATTTTTATATCTTGAGTTCCCAATGGAATGCCAGTACCAACAATAAACATAAACTTGTACAGTCCATTGTGATGAGTAATTTACAATCTTTTGTCATACCTCAGTTATTTTAGATAAAAATGCATGACACAAGATTTTTGTTTATGAACCCAGAGACGTTATGACCATGTTAGGTGTGGGTTTGTGAATGAATGAGTCAGCAATGATAAATTTGCCTTTAGACCTTCAGCAAACTAATGATTGCAGCTAATATTTTTACTCCTGCTATTGCAGGATTGTGTTTAGTAAACAAGATAAAAACCTTCTTTGTAAAGAAAGATTTACCCACGAAGCAAATTATTATTTTTTTGCTAAAATAATTGTCATTCAAATTTGTGTGCTGGTACAAACTTTGGGCAAGATTACATATTTGGCGTCGCCCACAAAAGCCAGCGACGCCGGTTTTTACGCAGTTTTGGTATTACATATACGGCGCCGCATATAAAAGCGGCGCATATATTTCACCCGTCGGCCACAATTTTTACTCCCATAAGCTAACATAAAACCGCGTTGCAAAACGGTATCTCATATTCAGCGCAAGAATTTACGCAGCTAAAATGGAGACATTTTACTCCATTTTCACCTCGCCACACATAGGCTGGCGCAGCAAGCCTTACACTGAAAATGTGAGCACCGTAACTTCCTGAAAATATTAACTAACACCTAACGCATGCACAATATCTATCTACCTGTCAACCGCAATCCCCCACCGCAATAACTAATAAAGTATATTACCCTCTAATCCGCCATTAACCCACATAGCAATAAATCTAATAAATGTATTTACCACTAAACCGCCAAACCCACACAGCACAATAATCCTAATAAAACTATTAACACCTAATCCACCAAACCCCTACAACACAAGTACCCTAATTAACCTATTGACCCCTGATCTGCCAAACCCCCACAATGCAAATTACTCATTTAATTACTAAGCCCCCTAACCTAACACCCACTAAATTAACCCCAAATTACATAAAATAATAAAATACTAAATTATAATTAAAATAAAAAATCCTAACAGTACTTAGAAAAATAAACCTAACATTAAATTAAAATAAATTTATCTAAAATTACCAAAAATAAAAAAAGTCTAACATTACAGAAAATAATAAACAAAATTATCCAAAATAAAAAAATTAAACCTAATCCCTATGAAAATAAAAAAATCCCCCCCAAAATAAAAACACCCACTAATCTAATGCTAAACTACCAAAAGCCCTTAAAATGTCTTTTTGTAGGGCATTGCCCTAAATTGTACAACTCTTTTGCATTTAAGTCCCCCCCCCATAACAGTAAAACCCACCACCCACTAAACCCCCCAAAATAAATAAACCTAACAGTAAAAAAAACTAAACTACTCAGACAGTATAATTCCTTCTTCTGAGACTAAGGTGGTATCCTTCAGATTTAAGCTTGAACACCTTTGTGTATTGTTAAAGGAGGTTTTAGCTACTTTAGATGACTCCGATACCCCTGTCGTTGTCACTCCTAATAAATCTAGTAAACTTAATAGTTTCTTTGATGAACCTTCTACTTCGGAGTTTTTTTCTGTGCCGGACCGTGCTAGGGAGATTATATCACAGGAATGGGAGAAACCAAGGGTGTCTTTTTTTCCCCCGTCTCCCATTTTTAAGAAAATGTTTCCTGTCGAGGACTTCATTAAAGACCCTTGGTATACTGTACCCAAAGTTGAAGGGGCTATTTCCACTCTGGCTGAGAGAACCACTATTCCTATTGAGGATAGCTGTTCTTTTAAGGATCCGATGGACAAGAAGCTGGAGGCTTATTTGAAAAAGATATATGTTCATCATGGTCTTCAATGGCAACCTGTGGTGTGTATTGCCACCGTGACTAGTGTGGCATCTTATTGATTCAACGCCTTGTCTAATTCTTTTCAAGTAGAGACTTCCTTGGATGAAATTCAAGATAGGATTAAAGCTCTTAAATTGTCCAATTCCTTTATTGCAGATGCCATTTTGCAGGTTGTTAGACTAGGAGCTAAAACTTCTAGTTTCGCTGTCCTAGCCCGCAGGGTGTTGTGGTTAAAATCCTGGTTTGTGGACGTTTCCTCTAAAGTCAAGCTTCTGGTGATTCCTTACAAGGGCAAAACCTTGTTTGGACCCGGTTTGGCAGAAATTATCTCTGATATTACGGGTGGAAAAGGGTATTTTCTACCTCAAGATAAGAATAGGCCTAAAGGATGTCAGAGTAATTTTCGTTCCTTTCATAACTTCAGAGGAAAGCCTTCCCCTTCTTCTTCCAAGCAGGAACAATCCAAATCTTCTTGGAAACCCAATCAGTATTGGAACAAGGGGAAACAATCAAAGAAACCCGCAGCATATTCCAAATCAGCATGAAGGGTTTGCCCCTGATCCGGGATCAGATCAGGTGGGGGGCAGACTTTCTCAGTTCTCTCAAGCCTGGATACAAAATTTCCCAGATCCCTGGACTGTGGACATAGTATCCCAGGGTTACAAATTGGAATTCAAGACTTTTCCTCCCAGAGGAAGATTCCTTCTCTCAAGATTATCTGCAGACCAGATAAAGAGAGAGGCGTTCTTGAAATGTTTACAACATATTTCCTCCCTGGGAGTGATAGTTCCAGTTCCAGTGCAGGAACAGGGTCTCGGGTTCTACTCCAACCTATTTGTGGTTCCCAAAAAAGAAGGTACTTTCCGTCCCATTCTAGACTTGAAGTGTTTAAACAAGTTTCTCAAACTTTTATCCTTCAAAATGGAGACTATACGCTCCATTCTTCCCTTATTACAAGAGGGTAAGTTTATGACAACCATAGACCTAAAGGATGCGTACCTTCATGTTCCTATTCACAGGGACCATCACAGATTCCTGAGATTTCACTTTCTGGACAAACATTTCCAGTTCATGGCCCTTCCATTTGGCCTAGTCCCGGCTCCCAAAAATTTTTCAAGAGTTCTGGGCACTCTTTTGGCAGTGATTCATTCTTGTGGAATTGCTGTGGCATCCTACCTGGACAACATATTGGTTCAGGTGCCATCTTTTCAACAAGCAAAATCTCACACAGAGATATTGTTGTCTTTTCTTCATTCTCACGGATGTAATGTGAATCTGGAAAAAAAGCTCCCTTTCCCCTGCTACAAGCATAGTGTTCTTAGGGACCATAATAGATTCTCTATTGATGAAGATTTTTCTGACAGAGGTCAGGAAAAACTAAATAATTTCCTCTTGCCTCTCTCTTCAGGCTACTACTCATCCTTCCTTCAGTGGCTCAATTTTATGGAGGTAAATCGGTCTGATGGTGGCTTCCATGGACATCATTCCTTTTGCTCAATTCCATTGGAGAGCTCTCCAGTAGTGCATGCTCAGACAATGGAATGGCGACCATGCGGATCTATCTTAGAGAATAGAGTTAGATCAATTGTCAAGGGATTATCTCCCGTGGTTGATTTCTCAGAAACATCTGTCTCAGGGCACATGCTTTCTGACACCTTCCTGGGTGATCGTGACCACGGACCCCAGCCTACTGGGCTGGGGAGCAGTTTGGAACTCATTAGAAGCACAGGGCCTTTGGACTTGGGAGGAGTCTGCTCTTCCCATCAACATCTTGGAGTTGAGGGAGATTTACAATGCTCTATTGGCTTGGCCTCAGTTGTCCTCAGCCCAGTTTATCAGGTTCCAGTCAGAGAACATAACCTCTGTGGCTTACATCAATCACCAGGGAGGAACTCTGAGTTCCTTAGCCATGAAGGAGGTTATTCGGATTCTTCAGTGGGCAAAGACCCACAATTGCTGTCTATCTGCCATCCACATTGCAGGAGTAGACAACTGGGAAGCAGATTTTCTGAGCAGATAGACTTTTTATCCCGGGGAGTGGGAATTCCATCCGGAGGTGTTTTCCAGCTTAGTCCTTAAATAGAGGGTGCCGGAGTTAGATCTGATGGCGTCCCATCAGAACGCCAAGCTTCCAAGGTACGTTTCAAGGTCAAGATATCCATAGGCCTTTCTGGTAGATGCTCTGGCGGTTCCTTGGGTTTTTCAGGTTGGCATACCTGTTTCCTCCGTTTTCTCTCCTTCCACGAGTCATTGCTCATATCAAACAGGAGGGGGCGTCTGTGATTCTAATAGCCCCTGTGTGGCCTTGCAGGATTTGGTTTGCAGACCTAGGGGCATATTTATCAAAGTGTCAACTATGTCGCATTCGCCGGCATCAGTATGCTCGCCTAACATCGCCAGACATCGTGACCACAGATCTCGATGCGCTCTCCTTATTTATATAAAAAGCCGTCAAAAACATGCACACCAAGTACAGGGAGATGAGTATCGGACTTTTGTTAACTAACAGTCATCGATCTCGCGTCTATTCGGCTTTTTCCCAACTTTATGTATACCATTTCACTAAACGCCGCCACTATACTAAAATGTTTAACCCCTATCTCGCCACTCCCCGACATCGCCGCAACCTAAATAAAGTTATTAACCCCTATTCCACCGCTCCCCGACTAAATAAACGTATTAACCCCAAAACCTCTGGCCTCCCACATCACCACCACTAACTAGACCTATTAACCCCTAAACCGTCAGCCCCCCCCCACATTGCAAAAACTAAATTAAGCTATTAACCCCTAAACCTAGCAACCCCTTAATTTTAAATTAAAATTACAACATCACTATCTTCAAATAAATTAAAACTTACCTGTAGAATTAAAATAAACTAATTTTAATTTATTAATTAACCTACCCTAGCTATACCAATTAAATTAACTAAATTACATATTAAAAAAACCTAACACTACTACAATTATTTAAAAATACAATTAAACATTATTACAAAGTCCTAAATTACAAAAAAAATAAAATAATAAGTTACAAAACAAAACACTAAATTAAGAGAAATAACAAACCGAATTATCAAAAATATTTTTTTTTACACCTAATCTTATAGCCCTATGAAAATACAAAAGCCCCCAAAATAAAAAAAAAACCCTAGCCTACAATAAACTACCAAAGGCCCGTAAAAGGGCCTTTTGTGGGGCATTGCCCCAAAGATAACAACTCTTTTATCTGGCAAAAAAAATACAAACACCCTCCAACAGTAAAACCCACCACCCAACCAACCCCCCCAAATAAGAAAACTATCTAAAATAACCTAAGCTACCCATTGCCCTGAAAAGGGCATTTGTATGGGCATTTCCCTTACAATGGCATATAGCTCTTTTACTGCCAAGACCCTAATCTAAAAATAAAACCCAACCAAAAAACCCTTAAAAAAACCTAACACTAACCCAGACGATCCACTTACAGTTCTTGAAGTCCCGCTTGAAGGATCCATCCAGCCGGCGAAGTCATCATCCAGGCGGCAAGAACTCTTCATCCAGGCAGCCTCTTCTAGCTTCATCCAGCCGGCAAAGTCATCATCCAAGCGGCAAGAAGTCTTTATCCAGGCGGCCTCTTCTATCTTCATCCATCCGGCGTGGAGCGGGTCCATCCTGAAGACATTCGGCACGGAGCATCCTCTTCATACGGTCTCCGCCATACGCTGATTCTTCAATGCAAGTGACGCATCCAAGATGGCGTCCCTTGCATTCCTATTGGCTGAAAGATTTCAATCAGCCAATAGGATTGAGCTCTCATCCTATTTGCTGTTCCAATCAGCCAATAGGATTGAGCTCTCATCCTATTGGCTGTTCCAATCAGCCAATAGGATTCTTGGAGTAGAATTAGAATTCCTAGAATTTTATCTTTTCTTCAGGAAAGCCTGGAGAAGGGATTGTCAGTCAGTACCCTGAACGGTCAGATTTCTGCTTTATCAGTTTTACTACATAAACATTTGGCGGATGTGTCAGATGTGCAATCTTTTTGTCAGGCCTTGGTCAAAACCAGGCCTGTCTTTAAGTCTGTTTCTCCTCCTTGGAGCCTTTACCTTGTTCTTAAAGTTTTACAGCTGGCTCCGTTTGAGCCGTTGCATTCCATAGACATTAAGTTGTTATCTTCGAAGGTTTTGTTTCTTGTTGCTATCTCTTCTGCTCGAAGAGTCTCGGAACTCTCAGCTCTGCAGTGTGATTCCCCTTATCTTATTTTTCATGCCGATAAGGCAGTTCTTCTTACTAAGTTAGGTTTCCTTCCTAAGGTTGTTTCTAATAGAAATATCAACCAGGAAATTGTTGTTCCCTCTCTGTGTCCTAATCCTTCTTTTTCCAAACAACGTTTGTTATAGAATTTGGATGTTGTACGTGCTCTTAAATTCTACTTACAGGCGACTAAGTATTTTCGCCAGTCCTCTGCCCTCTTTGTCGGTTTAGTAGTTAATACTTTTATTATTATTTCCAATGTGGGTTTGATACCGGATATAGGGGTTTTACGTGTTTATATTTGGGAGGCGGGTTAGACTTTTATTGGAGATTTGACTTTTTTTTTTTTTTCTTAGGCGCCGGCAGTTTCTAAAGTGCCGTACGTCACTGGCAACTCCAGAAATTTGTATTTAGGCTCATTTCTAGTTTATTCGAATTACGGCACTTTATGAACTGCCGGCGCCGTATATGTGATACCCCAAAGTGTGTGGATCAGGTTCGATCAGGTACGCTCTCGTATTCAGCATTACACCAGCAGCTCTTGTGAGCTGCTGGTGCTATGCCGCCCCCTGCAGACATCGTTGGCGAAGGTTATGGAGCAGCTGCTTTATAATTGTTGTTTCTGTTGAGCCTGCAGGCTCGCCAGAAACATGGGGTGTCAAGCTCCATACGGAGCTTGATAGATAGACCCCTATACGTTGCCACCTGAATGAATAGGGACACTATGGTAGGAGACCCAGGAGGACCCCACTGCTGACACAGAAACATAAAAAAGCCAGATTGGAGTTAACCAAAACTTACTTGAGGAAGCCAAAATTATTTTGGGAGAATGTGCTGTGGACAGACTATTACAAATTTTTGGTAAAGCCCATCATTCTACTGTTTTCAGAAAAAGAAATGAGGCTTGACAGTCCCTACAGTCAAACATGGTGGAGGTTCACTGATGTTTTGGGGTTGCTTTGCTGCTTCAGGCACTGGATGTCTTGACTGTGGGAATTATGAAATCTAAAGACTACCAAAGAATTCTGTGGTGCAATGTAGGGCCCAGTTTCAGAAAGTTGGGTCTTTGTCAGAGGTCATGGGTCTTACAGCAGGACAATGACACAAAGCACACGTCAAAAAGCACCCAGAAATGGTTTAAGACAAAGAGCTGGAGAGTACTGAACTGGCCAGCAATGAGCCCAGATCTCAATCCCATAGAGCATCTGTGGAGAGATCTCAAAGCAGCAGTTGGAAAAGGAACCCTTCCAATCTGAGAGATCTGAAGCAGTTGGCGAAAGAAGAGTTATCCAAAATTCTATTGATGGTTACAGGAAGCAATTGATTTCAGTTATTTTTCCCAAGGGGTGTGCTACAAAATATTAAATCGAGGGTGCCAATAATTTTGTCCACACCATTTTTGGAGTTTTGCATGGAATGTGTCAGATTTGGAATTTTTTTTCTCCACTTTTTTGTTTCATACCAATACAAACAAAAGAAATAAACATGAGAATGGCTAAACATTTGTAATTGCAACAATTTTCTCGGCGAAGTGTTGCATTATCTGATAAAAATGCAGGGGTGCCAATATTTTTGGCCCTGACTGTATATATATATATATATATATATATATATATATATTGCTATTTTAACATGATGGGGCCTATCTATCAAGCTCTGTATGGAGCTTGAAGCCCTGTGTTTCTGGCGAGCCTTCAGGCTTGCCAGAAACACCAGTTATGAAGCAGCGGTCTAAAGACCACTGCTCCATAACCTGTCCGCCTGCTCTGAGGAGGCGGACAGACATCACCGAATACAATCGGGATGATTGACACCCCCCTGCTAGTGGCCGTTTGGCTGCAAATCTACAGGCGGCGTTGCAACAGCAGTTCACAAGAGCTGCTGGTGCAATGCTGAATGCAGAGAACGTATTGCTCTCCGCATTCAGCGAGGTCTGTCGGACATGATCCGCAATGTCGTATCATGTCCGACAGGCCTTTCATAAATAGGCCCCAATCTGTTTCTTTTTATGATTACTTTGATTTGACATATTTTTTAAACTAAAGGAGCACTATGTTTCATATCACTTTCAGAATAACACCTAAGATTTTTCGATTGAAAATAGAAATATATTCAATAATGTTTTAAAGGTTAATAAAATAATTTTTGCACATGTTCAGACAACCAAACTATCACCTAGATTACTAGTTTTGCGTTAGGCTTAAAAAGCAGCGGTGGCCGGTCCTAACGCTGCTTTTTAATGCCCGCTGGTATTACGAGTCTTGCAGGTACTGGTGTACCGATCACTTTTTTGGCCAGACTTGGAAATACCGCAAATCCACTTACGTAAATTGCGTATCCTCTTTTTTCAATGGGACTTGCATAGCGCCGGTATTAAGAGTCTGACAAAAAGTGAGCGGTAGACCCTCTCCTTTCAAGACTGATACCGCATTTTAAAGTCAGTAGTTAAGAGTTTTCCATTACAAAGCCGTAGCATAAAACTCTTAACTAAAGTGCTAAAAAGTACACTAACACCCATAAACTACCTATTAACCCCTAAACCGAGGCCCTCCTGCATCACAAACACTAAAAGAAATGTTTTAACTCCTAATCTGCCGAACCGGACATCGCCACCACTATAATAAATATATTAACCCCTAAACCGGGCAGAAGTCTTGAAGTTCAATCCTATTGGCTGATCCAATCAGCCAATAGAATGCCAGCTCAATCCTATTGGCTGATTGGATCAGCCAATAGGATTAAATTTCAATCCTATTGGCTGATTGCATCAGCCAATAGGATTTTTTCTACCTTAATTCCGATTGGCTGATATAATTCTATCAGCCAATCGGAAATTGAAGGGATGCCATCTTGGATGATGTTATTTAAAGAAACCTTCATTCAGTGTTAGACGTTGGATCAAGAGCATACTCCGCGTCGAATGTCTTGAAGATGGACCCGCTCTGCGCCGGATGGATGAAGATAGAAGATGCCGTCTGGATGAAGACTTCTGCCCGTCTGGAGGACCACTTCGCTCGGCTTGGATGAAGACTTCTCCCGGCTTCGTTGAGGACTTCGGCCCGGTTGGATGAAGACTTCTCCCGGTAAGGTGATCTTCAAGGGGTTAGTGTTAGGTTTTTTTAAGGGGGTGTTGGGTGGGTTTTAGAGTAGGGTTGTTGTGTGGGTGGTGGGTTTTAATGTTGGGGGGGATTTGTAAAAGAGCCGATTACTTTGGGGCAATGCCCCGCAAAAGGCCCTTTTAAGGGCTATTTGTAATTTAGTGTAAGGAAGGGCTTTTTTATTTTGAGGGGCTTTTTTATTTTGTTAGGGGGATTATATTAGGTGTAATTAGTTTAAAAATCTTGTAATTTGTTTATTATTTTCTGTAATTTAGTGGGGGGGTTTGTACTTTAGATAATTTAACTTAATTGTATTTAATTGTATTTAATTTAGGGAAATAATTTAATTATAGTGTAGTGTTAGGTGTTAGTGTAACTTAGGTTAGGTTTTATTTTACAGGTCAATATGTCTTTATTTTAGCTAGGTAGTTTATTAAATAGTTAATAACTATTTAGTAACTATTCTACCTAGTTAAAATAAATACAAACTTGCCTGTAAAATAAAACTAAAACCTAAGCTAGCTACAATGTAACTATTAGTTATATTGTATCTTATATTGTAGCTAGCTTAGGGTTTATTTTATAGGTAAGTATTTAGTTTTAAATAGGAATAATTTAGTTAATGATATGAATTTTATTTTGATTTATTTAAATTATATTTAAGTTAGGGTGGTTAGGGTTTAGGGTTATACTTAGGTTTAGGGGTTAATAAACTTAGAATAGTGGCGGCGACGTTGGGGGCGGCAGATTAGGGGTTAATAAATATAATGTAGGTGTCTGTGATGTTGGGGGCAGCAGATTAGGGGTTAATGAGTATAATGTAGGTGCCTGCGATGTCGGGGTGGCAGATTAGGGGTTAATAAGTATAATGTAGGTGTCGGCGATGTCGGGGGCGGCAGATTAGGGGTTAATAAGTGTAAAATTAGGGGTGTTTAGACTTGGGGTTCATGTTAGGGTGTTAGGTGTAGACATACATTTTATTTCCCCATAGGAATCAATGGTGCTGCGTTAGGAGCTAAACGCTGCTTTTTTGCAGGTGTTAGACTTTTTTTCAGTCGGCTCTCCTCGTTGATTACTATGGGGAAATCGTGCACGAGCACGCACAACCAGCTCACCGCTAACGTAAGCAGCGCTGGTATTGGAGTGAGATGTGGAGCAAAATTTTGCTCAACGCTCACTTTTTGTCTGTTAACGCAGGGTTTGTAAAAACCTGTAATACCAGCGCTGTCTGTAAGTGAGCGATAAGCATAAACTGCTCGTTAGCACCGCACAGCCTCTAACGCAAAACTCGTAATCTAGGTATATGAAATCTATTGAGTTTTCTTTTTTAACAAATCAGATTACACAGTTTAGAGAGAGCCTCAAACAATTCTTGGCAGAAAAACTAAGAACTTTGAACATTCTTAAGAGCATAGTTGAATGTATTGCAACCACTTTACATTTACAGATCTTAACACTTAGGCATGGATCGAATATTTACACTTAGGCATGGAATTATGGGTAAATATGTGCCATTAAATTTCTCATTGTAATATTTTTTGCTTCTAAATTTGTTTTAAACATTTATTCTTTGTTATTGTACAGTGAGGTACAGGGCTGCTTTAAAATCAGCTATTTTGTTTTTTAGCTGATTAAAAGCCTTCTGTACATATTTATATATCATACAGCACTGGGCTTAAAGGGCAGTATTAATGTGTGTGTGTGTGTGTGTGTTTGTGGGTTTGTTTGTGTGTCTATGTGTTTGTGTTTGTGTGCGTGCGTTTGTGTTTGTGTGTGTGTGTCTGTGTGTGTTTGTGTGTGTGTTTGTGGGTGTGGGTGTGTTTGTGGGTGTATGTTTGTGTGTGTGTGTGTGTGTGTGTGTATGTACTCACACACACCTTTGACCCCTTACCAGTCCCGCTCCTTATCATATCCCTTTAATTCTGTTTTAAAACCTTTTTTTTTGTATTAATAAACCTTTGTTTTAAATGTATTAAGAATAATCACAACTTACAGTGAAAATCAAACCTAGCGTTTTACACATGCTAGGATTGACTATTGAAACAAATAAAGGGGACTTTTATTCATGAAGTATAAGATACTTCACGTAGAAAGCTCCTTTATTTGTTTCAATCGATCGCTGCTCTTAGCTGCTACAGCAGCCCACGGCTAAAAAATTTTTTTGCTAAGAGGTGACGTTTTCACCTCTTAGCCAATAGCCGTGCGGTAAATCCAGCTTGGCCAATAGCCGTTGCGGTAAATCCTGCTTGGCGCCCTTGGGAGCCGTATTTACCGCACGTCTATTGTCTAAGAAGTGAAAACGTCACCTCTAAGCTAAAAATTATTTGGGCCGTGGGCCCTTTATTTGTTTCAATAGTCAATCCTATAGTTTGTAAAACACTAGGATTGACTTTCACTTTAAAATCATCATTTTCATATCTTTTTCATGTTTTTTGTGATGGAAACTACCAAGTGATAATGGTTTAATTCAGATCTCGAGAAGTACAACATTTTACAGCTGCCTTTTCTATTGTGCTCCAGTACAACAAATAACTCACCAGTTGTAATGCGTTAATAGTGCTCCCTTCACTTTCTATGAAAAGTATTGGGGCGCGCTAGAAAAAATGTTGGCCCCTTTAAGAGTCTCTGGTTAAAGAGACACTCAAGTCAAAATTAAACTTTCATGATTCAGACAGAGCACACAATTCTAAGCAACTTTCTAATTTAATCTTATTATCAATTTTTCTTTGTTCTCTTGGTATCTTTATTTGGAAAAGCAGGATGTAAGCTTAGGAGCCGGCCCATTTTTGTTTCAGAACCTGGGTAGCGCTTGCTGATTGGTGGCTACATTTAGACACTAATCAAGAAGCGCTACCTAGGTGCTGAACCAAAAATGGGCTGGCTCCTAAGCTTGAATTCTTGCTTTTTCAAATAAAGATAACAAGAAAACCAAGAAAAATTAAATAATTTGAGTAGGGTTAGGATTTTTTAATATGTAATAAAGTTAATTTAATTGCTAGTTTAATGTAATTTTAGTATAATAGTTAGGGTAGGTTAATTAATTGTTTAATATAGTTTATTTTAATTCTAAAGGTAAGTTTTAATTTTTTATAAGATAGGGATGTTGTAATTTTAATATAAAGTTAGTTAGCGGGTTGTTAGGTTTAGGGGGTTAATAGCTTAATTTAGTTTATGGCGATGTGAGGGGCTGGCGGTTTAGGGGTTAATAGGTTTAGTTAATGGTAGTGATGTGGGAGGCCAGGGGTTTAGGGGTAATATGTTTATTTAGGTGGCGACGGGGTCCGGGAGCAGCGGAATAGGGGTTAATACATTTATTTAGTGGTGGCGGGGTTCAGGAGCGGCGGGATAGGGGTCAATAACTTTATTAAAGTGCGGCGGGGTCCGGGAGCGGCAGGATAGGGGATAAACATTTTAGTATAGTGGCAGCGTTTAGTGACAGGATATAAATAAAGTTGGTAAAAAGCCGAATAGCAGCGAGATCGATGACTGCTAGTTAACAACAGTCCGATGCTCATAGCCCCATACTTGGTGCACGGCTTTTTGTCGGCTTTTTTTATAAATATGAAGATCGTATTCAGATCCGCGGCCGCGATGTTAGGCGAGCGCATTGGTGCCGGCGAATGCAACATAGTTGAGGCTTTGATAAATATCCCCCTATGTAATAACTTATTGTACGTTATTCGTAGTGTGGGATAGAGCACAAGGTAACTCTCCCTGAGCTATCAGTTGTAATCTAGCCTATAATTAATCATTTCAAAATGTTTTATGTCTTTTTAACTATTTAGAATAAAGGTTGTGTTGAAAAAAAAAATCTGAAAGTAATAAATTGTGTAGCAAGTCAGACGTGGCTTCTCACACAGAGGTTTGAAATCTGTAGTAGGAAACATTTGAGGTATCATTTTCTATTTAAAGGTTTTTGTCTTCCCTGATACTTAAAATCAGCATGTTTTACTTTAAATGAAAGCTGAATGTTACATTGGAATGTTCATTAACCAGTATGTATACTCGTTACCAGAAAACTGCTCCACTGTTGGTTTAAGTGTTTACCTTTGTAACATGTATATATTTGCATAAGCTGACATTACAGGCTACAAAGAACAGCCAAGAGCTGTTTAGTTTCATAGCTTTCATTTCTAAGGACTCAATGTTCTCAGGAGGCGATTAAAATACATAAGACTCTTAAGAACCTTATTTTGCACAGAGCACTAGTTAATCGACCTGAGAGATTATTTGTTTTAGCATTATTTCGAATAACATCAATGCTGTCGTGTATTTATTAGTTTTAAGGAACAACCTCAACAATTGCTGGTTTTAATTCTGTGTATATACTGTATATATATAATATAATATAATATTTAGCATTTATTGTGCCTAGTTAATTTACATTTATTTGTGTTGCATCTAAAAGAGGGTATTTTATTTCTTTTTTTAAATACTGTACAGTAGATATTTTTATATAAAAATATATATATTTACCACTTTTCATGATTTTACTATGTGAATTAGATCATCTCTATTTTGCTTTTAAAGTTAATCTTACATTGATATTATCTAGAATTTTTAGACCATGACATCCTGTTCACCTCAATTATTTATCCTTATTTTATAAAACTATTGTGCACACTGTCTGGTATAATTGGTGGTGTCAGAATACTTACCTTTACTGGGTCCGGAGGACCCGGTCTCGGCAACCGCCGTGAGTGCCACTCTCCTTCTCGAGGTCCCTCCACTCCAGCCTTTCTTCAGCTGTGGCTACAGCTCTCTATGCGTGCGCAGCCATGTGCTGCCTAGATATAAAGGGACCATATCCCAATTATAGGAACTCCCACTTGCAGGACTCAGGTGTGAAAGTTCCAAAAAAAAAAACTCCCCAAGCCCATCACTCTGGCCTGAGTTATTGCTTACCTACCTTGCTCACCTTGCTCCTGAGAACAAAGCATACTTACCTGATACCTGTGTATACTCACCTTCCTCCTGAGACCAAGCATACTTACCTGATACCTGTGTATGCTCACCTTGCTTCTGAGACCAAGCATACTTACCTGATACCTGTGTATGCTCACCTTGCTCCTGAGACCAAGCATACTTACCTGATACCTGTGTATGCACACCTTGCTCCTGAGACCAAGCATACGTACCTGATACATGTGTATGCTCACCTTGCTCCTGAGACCAAGCATACTTACCTGATACCTGTGTATGCTCACCTTGCTCCTGAGACCAAGCATACTTACCTGATACCTGTGTATACTCACCTTCCTCCTGAGACCAAGCATACTTACCTGATACCTGTGTATGCTCACCTTGCTCCTGAGACCAAGCATACTTACCTGATACATGTGTATGCTCACCTTGCTCCTGAGACCAAGCATACTTACCTGATACCTGTGTATGCACACCTTGCTCCTGAGACCAAGCATACGTACCTGATACCTGTGTATGCTCACCTTGCTCCTGAGACCAAGCATACTTACCTGATACCTGTGTATGCTCACCTTGCTCCTGAGACCAAGAATACTTACCTTGCACCTACGTATGCTCACCTGGTTCCTGAAAGCCAAGCAGAACAACCTGATACCAATGAATGCTCAACTTGTTCCCGAAGCTGTACCTATCTGGTATCCTGTGAGTGTCTCACCAACAGTACCCACTGGGTATTCTGTGCCTGCTGAGAGACCTGTGTCTACCATACCAGTGACAGTCTTCATTAAACCAACTGTGCCTGCTGTACCTATCAGGTATTCTGTGTCAATCTCACCTTTTACTGCTCAATTCAAACACCAGTGTCTATTGGACTTTGTTACTACAAAAATACTTTAGTTAGTGATCTGCATAAGGCCTTTTCTGCTATCTTCAATCTGAACTACCAACTGTTCTTTTACTTATCAATCAGTAAAGCTTTCAAAAGACTTTCATTGGTTCTGTGTATCTGTTCCTGTAATCTGAGTTCCACACTAACCTAACCCCCTCACAGGTGGAGAATATGCATGGAATGTAATTACTTTTCTTTCTATGATTTTATAGGTTCACTTTGTAACTTGGGGTAAATCACAATCTTACTGATATTTACTCCCAATATTGATTTTTCAAATTCATCCAATATTGTCTGCGTGTTATTCAAGCAATCCCAAATGTCTTCTGGTGAAAAAAAGCCTCACCCTTAAACATGTTTTCAATAGAGATCCTCCCTTAAATATGTTTTTGTTTGTTAAATTCAAAGTTAAAATAGAAGTTTGTGGGAGAAAAATGTATAATCCAAACAGAAATGGCAAATAAAAAGATTTATTTATGGTGTATCATGCACTATAATTAGCATGTTTAAAATGAACCTTTTCTGTTCTGAAACTATTGTCAAATTTGTTAAACAATAGTAAGCATTTTGTTATGGACATCATGGGCAGGGTGGATTTGATTTAAGTCAAACTAATTTGAAGGGGCAGTAAACCTACAAAATAATGTTATATAATTCTGCACATAGTGCAGAATTATATATCATTAGCTGAGCGCCAACTTTATACAACAAAGTATTGCTGAGCTGTTTTACTACAAAGTTAAATTTTGCAGGACGCCGCTCCTGGCTCCACTGAGCGGGTCTGTTTTTTCCTAAGCGCATCGCGGGCACGCTGTCTGGTCACAGCGCGCCCAATCACTCCATTAAACTAAATGTAGCTCGCTCCCGCTCTGGTCTGGTAGCGGGAACGGGCTACATTAAGTTTAATGAGGAGAAAGAATCAGCGCTTATTTCAACCTAAGCCAAATACAAAAAGGGTCCCTCTCAAAAAAAAACCCAAGGATAGAGAATAGATATAGAAAATAGTATTGGCGCTTAAAGCTAGGTATGGTGATCTATATATATATATATAAGAGAAATTCTCAGTTCATATTATGATAGATTTCAAAAATACTAGTAAGTACCAGAAAAAAAACAAGTACCAGAAGAAATAGGTGAAATAAATATTTCAAACAAGCTATTGTCAAATTCCTTCAAAATAACAAATTTAATATCAATATTTATTCTTAATACAATTAGGGTTAAGAAAATCTGAACAGTATATAAATTAAAAATTAGAAACAACACTGGAGAATCATAAAATTAGAACCTATGTATAAAATGTGGTGTATAAGGAGGAAATTATAAGGCAAATTAACCTAACTCTAAGGATGAGCTCGATCAAGCAAATTACAGTAGATAGGTTTAAGTCTTGATAAGTATATCCCTATACAATACTAAAGGGTAGCTGAGTGACCACTGTCTATATAGTGTTCCCTCAATAAGAATAATGGGGCTAGTTATCAGTTTGACACTGATAGTGTTAAAATAGTATACAGACTATAGTATATACTCTGTCACCAGTATAAACTATATTATATGAACTCTGTAGTCATAGATAAAAAGCGCAATAAATATACAATATATATTTATAAATTGAAATTAAAACACGAAAAAGAAACTATCTACCTGGTGTGATTCCGACTTACTCACACCAGGACCGGAACAGCTGCCTGCTACGTGAGCCGCACTTGAAGTTTTATAATACAGCGGCAGAGTGAAGTGATGAAAAAATTTATCAGCTTGACATCGCCCAAAGAGGATCTTCAAGAAAAAGAAATAGCCCGACATCGCTGTTACTGAAGACAGGAACAGACGGCTCCTGTTAGTTACAGTCCTGCACTGAAAATCGGCCGCCAAGTTTAAAGATACCCCTCTCATATGTTTAGTGTGATCCAATACTCGCTAAGAGCAAGATCAACAACTTATGAGAGTGTAACTGTTTCACTCGCGACATCAATTACAGAAAAACTTATAAGAGAGAATTGGGCAATACTCATTGCAATATTTATAAACCACCGGTCAATTTGAACATTAGATATTGTGCAAAGCTTAGTATCATGACTATTGCAGTCTGAGCCTTTGTACTAATCTTTTTAAACTCATTTTTATTTTGTTTTTTTCTGTACTGGACGTCCAGATAGATTGTTTCTTTTTCGTGTTTTAATTTCAATTTATATATATATATTGTATTTATTGCGCTTTTTATCTATGACTACACTTGGACAGAGTTCATATAATATAGTTTATACTGGTGACAGAGTATATACTATAGTCTGTATACTATTTTAACACTATCAGTGTCAAACTGATAACTAGCCCCATTATTCTTATTGAGGGAACACTATATAGACAGTGGTCACTCAGCTACCCTTTAGTATTGTATAGGGATATACTTATCAAGACTTAAACCTATTGTAATTTGCTTGATCAAGCTCACCCTTAGAGTTAGGTTAATTTGCCTTATAATTTCCTCCTTATACACCACATTTTATACATAGGTTCTAATTTTATGATTCTCCAGTGTTGTTTCTAATTTTTAATTTATATACTGTTCAGATTTGCTTAACCCTAATTGTATTAAGAATAAATATTGATATTAAATTTGTTATTTTGAAGGAATTTGACAATAGCTTGTTTGAAATATTTATTTCACCTATTTCTTCTGGTACTTGTTTTTTTTTCTGGTACTTACTAGTATTTTTGAAATCTATCATAATATGAACTGAGAATTTCTCTTATATATATATATATAGATCACCATACCTAGCTTTAAGCGCCAATACTATTTTCTATATCTACATTAAGTTTAATGGCACGATCGGGCGCAATGTAACCAGACAGCGTGCCCACGATGCGCTTATGAAAAAACAGACCACCTCAGTAGAGCCAGGAGCGGCGTCCTACAAAACTGAACTTTGTAGTAAAATAGCTCAGCAATACTTTGTTTTATAAAGTTAGCACTCAGCTAATGTTATATAATTCTGCACTATGTGCAGAATTATATAACGTTATTTTGTAGGTTTACTGCCCCTTTAAATCATGATTTAAAACACTAGCAGTAAGACTCAATTGAAAACAATTAATGATTTAGTTATATACTATTAGAAATACATAGAAAGATCACAGAAATAAATGAAATTATTTGGAGGAGAACTATCTATAGTTTAATAGGTTCATATTTGATCAGCTGTACTTTATTGGAAGAATAAAAATAATGATTACCTTAATAATAGCAATTTAAATAGCTTTATGTAACTAAAACAATAACATTATATTTCATTT
Organism: Bombina bombina; assembly: GCF_027579735.1. Classification (NCBI taxonomy): domain Eukaryota; kingdom Metazoa; phylum Chordata; class Amphibia; order Anura; family Bombinatoridae; genus Bombina; species Bombina bombina. Next base: position 72,647,325 of record NC_069507.1, read on the forward strand.
TAAAGGGACATAATACTCATATGCTAAATCACTTGAAACTGATGCAGTATAACTGTAAAAAGCTGACAGGAAAATATCACCTGAGAATCTCTATGTAAAAAAGGAAGATATTTTACCTCACAATTTCCTCAGTTCACCAGAGTAATTGCTGTGTAAAAGGTTATCTTTCAGTTACTTCCCAGCAGCAGGTAAAAAAAAAAAAAAAAAAAAGGAAGAAATGAATCAGCATCAACAGTGCTGAGGTCATGAACTCTTTTACTGTGATCTCATGAGATTTCACTTAACTCTCATGAGATTTCATAGTAAACTTCCTTTAAACTGAATAGGAAAATAACATGAGGCACACTCCCTTGCAGGTCCTGGGACAGGCATACTGATTTGCTGCTTAAATTTCTTTACAATGGGGTGTGAATACTTAGGACATTTTGAGGTAAAATATCTTCTTTTTTACAAAGAGATGTTCAGGTGATATTTTCTAGTCAGCTTTTTACAGCTATGCTGCATCACTTTCAAGTGTTTCAACATTTGGGTATCATGGCCCTTTACCTAACACTAAAAAATTCCTCCTCACACTTAGATCCTTGTGCAGATCTATTCCACTCCAAACAATATTCATTCATTGAGCTTCTTGAAACTTATTAAGAGTTGATTGTGTGTACAGTACATATATTTGTAAGAGAGCAATGGCATAACAGGGACAGTAAAGTCAAAATTAAACTTTAATGATTCAGATAGAACATACAATGTTAAACAACTTTCCAATTTACTCCTCATATATAATTTTCCCTAAGTTAAACAGCTCTTTTACCTTACAAAATTCCCCCCTCTAACAGTAAAACCCACCACCCAAAAAAAAACCCAAAATAGAAAACCTAACACTAAAAAATCCTAAACTACCCATTGCCCCTAAAGGGGCATTTGTATGGGCATTGCCCTTAAAAGGGCATTCAGCTCTTTTACTGCACTTAAAAGGGCATTCAGCTCTTTTAAGAGTGCCCAATAAATCCCTAATCTAAAAAAAAAAAAAAAAAAAGAGCTACTGAAATCCTATTGGCTGTTCAAATCAGCCAATAGGATTTCAGTAGCTCTCATTCTATTGGCTGATTTGAATTTTAAGAATTAAATCAGCCAATATGAATAAAAGGGACGCCATATTTAAATGCGTACCTTGAATTCACTATTTAGTGTACAGAGGCGATCGTACGTAGTGGATCCTCCATGCTCCATGGCTCCGCGGTTGCCGGTCCTGCTCCGCTCTCATCTCCGCTCCACGCTGGCTTGGTCCTGGATGAAGAAAGAAGTGGTCCCCGCTTTGAAGAAGATGTCGGCTGCTTGGAAGAAGACTTCACCGCCTGGAAGAGGACCTTCTCTGCCGGACTTCAGGAACAGTGAGTACCTATTTGGGGGTTAGAGTAAGTATTTCTTTTATTTTTGTTTTTTTTTGGGGGGGTTTAGATTAGGGATTTATTTGGCACTCTTAAAAGAGCTGAATGTCCTTTTAAGGGCAGTAAAATATCTGAATGCCCTTTTAAGGACAATGCCCATACAAATGCGCCTTTAGGGGCAATGGGTAGTTTAGGATTTTTTTAGTGTTAGTTTTTTTTATTTTGGGGGGTTTGTTGGGTTTTACAGTTAGAGGGGGGACTTAGTATTTTTTAAGGTAAAAGAGCTGTTTACCTTAGGGCAATGTCCTACAAAAGGCCCTTTTAAGGGCTATTAGTAGTTTAGTATTAGATTAAGTGTTGTTTTTATTTTGTGGGGCTTTTTTATTTTTATAGGGATTAGGTTTAATTTTTTTTATTTTTGATAATTTGGTTTATTATTTTATGTAATGTTAGACTTATTTTTTATAATCTTAGAATAATTTAATCTTAGGTTTTTAGATTTTTAAGTAATGTTAGCTTTTTTATTTTATTTGTAACTTAGTATTTTTTAATTTAGGCAATTGGGGTTAATTTAGGGGGTGTTATATTAGGGGGCTTAGTAATTTAATTAGTTATTTGCGTTGTGAGGGGTTGGCGGATTAGGGGTTAATAGATTTATTAGGATTATTGCATTGTGTGGTTTTGGCGGATTAGAGGTTAATAGATTTATTAGGATTATTGCGTTATGTGGGTTTGGCGGATTAGGGGTTAAAAGTTTTATTAGGATTATTACGTTGTGTGGGTTTGGCGGATTATCAAGTACCTTTAGCAGTGACGTGCACTCATAAGAGGCAGGTGAGGCAGTGCCTCCCCCTGGCCAATCTATGTATTACACCCTTTTTGTAAAAATTTAAAAAAAAAAAAAAATAATCTTTTTTTTTTTCAAATCTATATTTTTTTAATAAACAGGTGACCCCCCCTACCCCCCCACCCCTCCACCAAATTTATTTTGTTATGTGCATGCATTGTGCAAAACTTTAAAGTTTATAATACATTATGTCATGTACAATACATACATTCATATTGCGCAATAATAAACTGGAGGCTAGCTATCCTTGTATTGCGCAATATGAAATGTATAGTACTATGGGCCGCTGAGAGACTGCTGCTGCCATCAAGAGGATAATCAGTGCAATGCAGCAGTGCTCTCAATGCGGCCCATGCTCCCACACCGGAGGCTCGCCTCGGGAGCAAGTTGGCCGTCTCAGCCAATCAGGATCTCCCTTGCCCGCAACTGTGTCTGAGTCTCTGGGCGGGCTGCCGGAATTGAGGCGCGCGTCGTCAGCGTCTGTCACGTGCCCGGCGTCGTCTCAGCCTCAGACTACAGACGGAGAGTCGGACATCGAGCAGCAGCACTGAGTATCAGTATTGATTCTTTTACTAACAGCTAGCTACGTAGTAAAAAATCTACAGTCTTAGACGACGGATTTGATCATCTCTTAGGTAGGTAACCGACCGTAGTAGGTACTAGTGCAAAATTCAAAATTAATAAATGTTTTACATATTTCATTTTCCACTGGAAAATGAAATATGTAAAACATTTATTAATTTTGAATGAAGATCTTTGCAACTCAGAGATTAATTAATTTATGATTCACAATGTGAATCATAAATTAATTAATCTCTGAGTTGCAAAGATCTTCATTCAAAATTAATAAATGTTTTACATATTTCATTTTCCAGTGGAACAATTCTTTTGCATCTATATTTTTATTTAGCTCTACCTTTTTTTACTCAGTATTTTTTAACATTAAACTTCATAATGTATGAGGTGTATTGCCATAAATATACTAAATGTGGGGTGTGTTATTGAAACTATTCCACAGTGGAATAGTTTCAATAACACACCCCACATTTAGTATATTTTATGGCAATACACCTCATACATTATGAAGTTTAATGTTAAAAAATACTGAGTAAAAAAAGGTAGAGCTAAATAAAAATATAGATGCAAAAGAATTGTTAAAGGGACGTGGAGGTTATATATTTTTGCTGAATGTGAAATTCACATTCAGCAAAAATATATAACCTCCACGTCCCTTTAACAATTCAGCAAAAATATATAACCTCCACGTCCCTTTAACAATTCTTTTGCATCTATATTTTTATTTAGCTCTACCTTTTTTTACTCAGTATTTTTTAACATTAAACTTCATAATGTATGAGGTGTATTGCCATAAATATTCTAAATGTGGGGTGTGTTATTGAAACTATTCCACAGTGGAATAGTTTCAATAACACACCCCACATTTAGTATATTTTATGGCAATACACCTCATACATTATGAAGTTTAATGTTAAAAAATACTGAGTAAAAAAAGGTAGAGCTAAATAAAAATATAGATGCACAAGAATTGTTAAAGGGACGTGGAGGTGATATATTTTTGCTGGATGTGAATCATAAATTAATTAATCTCTGAGTTGCAAAGATCTTCATTCAAAATTAATAAATGTTTTACATATTTCATTTTCCAGTGGAACAATTCTTTTGCATCTATATTTTTATTTAGCTCTACCTTTTTTTACTCAGTATTTTTTTACATTAAACTTCATAATGTATGAGGTGTATTGCCATAAATATACTAAATGTGGGGTGTGTTATTGAAACTATTCCACAGTGGAATAGTTTCAATAACACACCCCACATTTAGTATATTTTATGGCAATACACCTCATACATTATGAAGTTTAATGTTAAAAAATACTGAGTAAAAAAAGGTAGAGCTAAATAAAAATATAGATGCAAAAGAATTGTTAAAGGGACGTGGAGGTGATATATTTTTGCTGAATGTGAATCATAAATTAATTAATCTCTGAGTTGCAAAGATCTTCATTCAAAATTAATAAATGTTTTACATATTTCATTTTCCAGTGGAACAATTCTTTTGCATCTATATTTTTATTTAGCTCTACCTTTTTTTACTCAGTATTTTTTAACATTAAACTTCATAATGTATGAGGTGTATTGCCATAAATATACTAAATGTGGGGTGTGTTATTGAAACTATTCCACAGTGGAATAGTTTCAATAACACACCCCACATTTAGTATATTTTATGGCAATACACCTCATACATTATGAAGTTTAATGTTAAAAAATACTGAGTAAAAAAAGGTAGAGCTAAATAAAAATATAGATGCAAAAGAATTACACACATATACATACACATGCAGATATACACTACACACACACACACATATCCTTTGAAAAGCATATCTAAATATGCTCTGTAGCTACTGAGCATATTTAGATATGAATTTCAACAAGGGGTATCTGATTTTCTTCATTCTTTTGATATCCTTTGTTGAAAAGCATATCTAAATATGCTCAGTAGCTATTGAGCATATTTAGATATGAATTTCAACAAAGGATATCTGATTTCCTTCATTCTTTTGATATCCTTTGTTGAAAAGCATATCTAAATATGATCAGTAGGTACTGAGCATATTTAGATATGATTTTCAACAAAGGATATCTGGTTTTCTTCATTCTTTTGATATCCTTTGTTGAAAAGCATATCTAAATATGATCAGTAGGTACTGAGCATATTTAGATATGATTTTCAACAAATGATATCTGGTTTTCTTCATTCTTTTGATATCCTTTGTTGTAATTCATATCTAAATATGCTCAATAGTTTCTAAGCATATTTAAATATGCTTTTCAACAAAGGATATCAAAAGAACGAAGAAAACCAGATATCCTTTGTTGAAAATCGTATCTAAATATGCTCAGCAGATACTGAATGGTGGCTGCATATAGATATTGGCTCGCCCATGTGCAATTGCTATTTCTTCAACAAAGGATATCTAAAGAATGAAGGCGTATCCGATTCCTAGACACTGCCTCACCAGCCTCTGAAGTCACCGCACATCACTGACCTTTAGGTGTTAAATTTGACAAGTTCAAAATGGTGCTGAAAATCTGGTGAAATATGTCAAGAAAATAGATTGTGATCAACATGAATAGGTCAGTGCAATGTTAAAGGGACAGTCTACACCATCATAGATAATCCCTTTATTACCCATTCCCCAGTAATGCATAACCAGCACAATTATATTAATACACTTTTTACCTCTGACATTACCTTGTATCTCAACCTCTGCAGACTACCCCCTTATATCAGTTCTTTTGACAGACTTGCATTTTAGCTAATCAGTGCTGACACCTAGGTAACTCCACAGAAGTGAGCACAATGTTATCTATATGACACACATGAACTAACACCCTATAGTTGTGAAAAAAATCAAAATGCATTCAGATAAGAGGCGGCCTTCAAGGGCTAAGAAATTAGCATATGAGTCTACCTAGGTTTAGCTTTCAACTAAGAATACCAAGAGAACAAAGCAAAATTAATGATAAAAGTAAATTGGAAAGTTGTTTAAAATGACATGCCCTATCTGAATCATGCATTTGATTCAGATAGAGAATACAGTTTTTAAAAAGTTTCCAATTTACTTCTATTATCCAATGTGCTTCATTCTCATTGTATTCTTTGTAGAAGAGATAGCTAGATAGGTAGCGTGCATGTCTGGAGCACTACATAACAGGAAATAGTGCTGCCATCTAGTGCTCTTAATAATGTATAACATTGTTGCAAAACTGCTGTCATATACTGATGCAGACACATGCACACTCCTGAGCTTACCTTCCTGCTTTTCAATAAAGGATAACAAGAAAATGAAGAAAATTTGATAATAGAAATAAATTGGAAAGTTGTTTAAAATTGTATGTTCTATCTGAATTATGAAAGAAAAAAAATGGTGGTTTAATGTCCCTTTAACACCATAGCCCTGGCTCTCTAACACTCCTCCCACCCAGGACAACTTCAGCACAGGCACAATAGAGAGCAGGTCTCAGCAAGTATCCATTCTAGGAAGCAGAGTCACCGTCACTACGCACTACACCAAAACAAAGAAGCAATAAATCCACAAGTGCTGCCACACTAACGATACATCATTGTCAAGTTCAGCCATATAGATAAAAAATAACTCCTTTATTGATGATCCATTAAAAAAAAATGAAACATTCAGGTAAAAACATTAGACACAGCAGGATAGACCGAGGCTGCAAATCAGATGCGTTTCATGCGCACTTGATCACTGCCATATATTTATCTATATGGCTGAACTAAGCAATTATTTAATACTAAAGTTATCTTTGCACTTTATTATAGTGTTATTTTCCATATTCCAAACAAACATATTTGTAACAAGTTTAAATTAAGCTCTTTCAAGATAATTAAATATACATTTGCATTGTTTACATTTAGCATCGCTTTAAAAAAAATGGTTAAAATAAATAGTGTTTACACAGAAGGGCTGATTTACCAAGTGTCTGCCTGACATGATCCGCTCATCGGATCATGTCTGACAGACATAGATGAATGCCGACAGCATACGCTGTCGGCATTTAACAGTTCTGGTGAACTGCTTGTGCAATGCCGCCCCCTGCAGTTTCGCATCTAATCGGGGGTGTAAATCAAACCAATCATATACGATCGGGTGGATTGGTGTCCGCAGCCTCAGAGGCAGCAGACGAGTTAAGGAGCAGCGGTCTTAAGACCACTACTTCTTAACTGCTGTTACCGGCGAGCCTGAAGGCTCGCGTGGAAACAGGGGCATCAGGGGGCATTCAGCCCTTGATAAATCGGCCCCAAAGTCAGCATACAAGACCAGACTCCTAATAACTATTTATACAGTATATCTTTATATTCTTCAGAGAGTGTCTAGAGACATCATTTTAATAAAGGGATCAGTGGTGCCTCTAGAAATCAATTGTTGTGCCTAGAGCTCTCTTCAAAATGATTGATAACAACAAAGAAAAATTTATAATAGGAGTAAATTAGAAAGTTGCTTAAAATTGCATGCTCTATCTGAATCATGAAAGAAAAAAATTAGGTTTAGGATCCCTTTAAAGAAACACAATGGTGTCTCGTTGCTCTTGGTGACCTTCTCCTGAAGTAGTTGTCTGATCATGATTGTGGACAACTCAGTTGTCCTACAAACCACCAAACTATCTTCACTGAAGGCAGTTTTCTCTTCTAAAATGACCCCCAAGCATTTCAGCCATATATTGAAGGAAAAATTGGTGATATCCCTGCAGTGTTTAGCAGTATTCCCTCTAAGGCCAGTTTTGTGAGTGGCCCAACAGTCAAACAATTAATTAGAGCATTTGACAAACACTACACAATGCAGACTGCAAGGTGTGGTTCCCTTATTAACTGTTTCACTGCTGGGTCTCTCAAAAAAATGGCCTTAGAGGGAACACTGGTGTGCAGGCAACTGCTCTAAAATGTCTATGGCAACCCCCACAGTCAAGAACCAAGAGAGGCAGCAGCATGAATAATCACATAGATTTATTGGCACAAAAAGTCCATAACGTTTTGGGGAATCACCCCTTAATCATGTGGAACTCCCACAGTCACACAGCCAACATATCCAAGTTTGAGACATTTTAGAGAATCTCCAATACACTGTAGCTGGGAAGCTGCAACACATTCTTGAGTGCTTCAATTATAGGTCTGTAAATATCTTTGTAAAGAATGTGTTAATAACAACTCATGAATAGAGCAAGCAACACCATTATTACTTGATCAAATACACAAAGATTAGATAATGCTAAGCCCTCTAGATTCACTTTAATTGACTAACTCCCAAGTCTACTTTTCATTATCCATAGAGAAAGTCAGGAGTCCATAATTTGTTTGACTGAAGCACCATACAATACTAACGAGCTGGTCATATATTTTCTAGAATAGTGCAATTACTGGCTTTTGTGTATTAAGCCAGTGAGGAGCTTACTAGAAAAGAGGCTAGATACCCTTTGCGCCTCCCCTTTTTTCTTAAACCTAACTATATATTTTCTAGAAGACAGTAACTGATTTTCTGTGCGTGTGTATGTATATAGAATTATCCCAAAATCTGGGAACCATGTCTCCCAGGATTTGTCAAACCTTGTCATAAATAACTGGCACCAACATTATTCACAGTAATTAGCTAGATCAGTGCAGGACATATTTTCTTTTTGATTAACCACAGACTTTTCTAATATAGCAAAATTTGCAATGTATTGCTAACATTACAGTTTTAAATGCTTATAAAACATTTTATGCATATCTTTTCCTTTGGAGTTTACTGAGGATATATACAGTGTATACATCATGAATACATAAAACATATCTTCAATCTCCCCTTATTAAAGTCTATTCAGTAGTTGATCTTACAAAACATTTCAACACCTTTCAACTAGTCTGTGAAATATTCTTGAGTCTTTGTTATAAATACAGTGAAAACAAAAGCCATACAGCCTATAAAAAAACACCTTCAGCTCTTTGATCATTTTTCTTGACGTATATATGTGGAATTTAAAGCCTGAAAATTAACTTTCCCTAAGAACAGACATCCCTCTTCCATTTTAGGGATTGACCCATATTCTAGCTGTCCTTCATTATTTTCTGTTTGACACTACCCTGGGCCAACAAGACATTTTCTTTAGAATCCACTGCCCTAATTGGAATCGTCATGCCATGTCCCTGGACCAACGAAACTCCTCCTAGCTTTTGCCTTGGCCTGACAAGTTTGCTTGTAAATGTCTACTTGGAATTGTCAAGTACTGCACCCTTACCAATCACATTCCTCTATGGGATTGCTTTTTCCTTCCCCTGGACCAACCAGACTCCTTACCTGGGATTGCCCTAGCTTTCCCCTGAACTTTTCCCTGAAATTACCCTATCCTGCCCATTATCCCATAGCCCAACCAGACTCCTCCTTGGGACTGCCTCAGTGCTGTTGGACCAATCAAATTCCACTCACAAGCCTTCTGGTCCCAGAGTTTAAAATGTATGTTTTTTTGGAACTTAAGTGAATACAAATGGAGGCCTATACACTGTACAATGATTTTCTTTAAGATGAGTCATAATAGATATTTGATATTGTGTCTATGAAGTGTGTTTGTATAGCATGCTCTATCTAAATCACGAAAGAAAAAAATTGGGTTCAGTCACAGTGTCCCTTTAACAACAAGGACATACCCTGTATGTTGTGTGTCCTTAAAGGGGATTGACTCTGTAATATAAATAAATATATATATACACTGTATATAGTCAGAAGGGAGGTTGAAGTTGCACCTAGCTAGAACTTGGTAATCTGTTCACTATGAGTGATCCCATAAATGCTGCTGTTATGGGTTTCTCACTTACTCCTGAGTGAGAGAGGGTGTGTGGTGTCTTGAAAAGGGTTGTGATAACGGTGCCTTCAGAACGGATGTCCTCATGTGCATGTAAATAAAAAGCAGATATGCCCCATAAATAGTACACAGTAGATGGACAAAAAACAAGCGATAATTAACCGCTCACCTGAATGAACCACAGGGAAAAGTGGTCAACGCTGTAGTATTTCTCTCCCAGCAGGTGTTGTCCTGTTGTCATCTGCAGTGTGAATGTTCTTTATTCCTAGAGATCTGCTTCCCGGAGAGATGTAGGATACCCCTTGGTACTACTCTGTATTATTCAACACACCTAGATTAGGAGATTTGCTTTCGCGTTTTAACGCTGAAAAAATGGCCATTTCAGCGTTAAAACAGCAACGCAGCCATTACGAGTCTTGTCGGTATAGCTGTACCGCAAGCCTTTTAGCTTGTAACGCAATGTCAGTCCCTCACTCGAAAAATGACGTTTTTGCATGGGATTTCCATAGCGCTGCCATTACAAGTTTTGCAATGAGGCTAAAAAGCTTGCGTTACACCCTATACCGACACGATCCGTTCCGAAATCTGAGAGCAGTAGTTATGAGTTTTACGCAAAAAAACTGTTACACAAAACTCATAACTAAACTGTTACAAAGTACACACATAAACTATCTATTAACCCCTAAACCGAGGCCCTTCCGCATCGCAAACACTATTTTAAAGTTATTAACCCCTAATCTGCCACTCCTGACATCGCCACCACTAATTAAATATATAAACCCCTATTCTGGGTGTGTGGTGTCTTGAAAAGGGTTGTGATAACAGCGCCTTCAGAACGGATGTCCTCATGTGCATGTAAATAAAAAGCAGATATGCCCCATAAATAGTACACAGTAGATGGACAAAAAACAAGCGATAATTAACCGCTCACCTGAATGAACCACAGGGAAAAGTGGTCAACGCTGTAGTATTTCTCTCCCAGCAGGTGTTGTCCTGTTGTTTCTGCATGGGATTTCCATTACAAGTTTTGCCATTACAAGCTTTGCGATGAGGCTAAAAAGCTTGCGTTACACCCTATACCGACACAATCCGTTCCGAAATCTGAGAGCAGTAGTTATGAGTCTTACGCAACAAAACTCATAACTAAACTGTTACAAAGTACATACATAAACTATCTATTAACCCCTAAAACACTATTTTAAAAAGTTATTAACCCCTAATCTGCCACTCCCGACATCGCCACCACTAATTAAATGTATTAACCCCTATTCTGCCGCTCCCCGACATCGTCGCCACTATACTAAAGTTATTAACCCCTATTCTCCCGTACTCCAACATCGCCCACACTATAATAAAGATATTAACCCCTATTCACCCACACCCCAACATCGCCCACACTATAATAAAGATATTAACCCCTATTCCGTCGCTTCCCGACATCGCCACCACTAAAAAAAGTTATTAACCCCTAAACTTCTGGCTTCCCCCGATCACTACCACTAAATAAACCTATTAACCCCTAAACCACCAGCCCCCCACATCGCCAAAAACTAAATTAAACTATTAACCCCTAAACCTAAAAAAACCCTAACTTTGTTAAAATTACAAGAGCCCTATCTTAAAATAAATAAAAACTTACCTGGGAAATTAAATAAAGCTAAATTTAAACTATAAATTAAACTAACATTACTCAAATTAAAATAACTATCAATTAAATAAATTCAATTACTAATTAAAACAACCTAAGCCGACTTAAAAAAATAAATCTACAGTTACAAAAAATAAAAAATACTAAATTACGAAAAATAACAAACCAAATTATCCAAAATAAAAACAATTACACCTAATCTAATAGCCCTATCAAAATAAAAAAGCCCCCTCCCCAAAAAAGCCTACAATTAACTACCAATAGCCCTTAAAAGGGCCTTTTGTAGGGCATTGCCCTAAAGAAATCAGCTCTTTTCCCTGTAAAAAAATACAAAGACCCCCCAACAGTAAAACCCGCCCATCCAACCAACCCCCCAAAATAAAAAAACCTAACTCTAAAAAAAAACTAAGCTACCCATTGCCCTGAAAAGGGCATTTATATGGGCATTGCCCTTAAAAGGGCATTCAGCTCTTTTTCATTGCCCTTAGAAGGACATTTAGCTCTTTAAAAATGGGCAAAACCCTAATCTAAAAAAAAAAAACCACCCCAAAAAAGTTTCAAAAAAACCAACACTAACCACCGACGATCCACAGTTTTTGAAGTACGGACATCCATCCTCATCCAGGTGGCGAAGTCTTCATCCAGGCGGCAAGGTCTTCATCCATCCTGGCGGCGTCTTCTATCTTCATTCAGGCGGCATCTTCTATCTTCATCTTGGTGACGCGGAACTGCTCCATCCTGAAGACATCCAGCGTTGAGCATCCTCTTCATACAGTCGCCACCGTATACTGAAACTTCAATGCAAGGGAGCTTTTTAAAAATGGCGTCCCTTGCATTCCTATTGGCTGATTTGATTTTCTAGTGAAATGCTTGTGCAATGCCGCCCCCTGCAAATTCGTGGCCAACTGGCCGCTAGCAGGGGTGTTAATTATCCCGATTGTATCCTATCGGGATGATTGCTGTCCGCCACCTCAGAGGTGGCGGATGAGTTAAGGAACAGTGGTCTTATGACTGCTGCTTCTTAACTTATGTTTACGGCAAGCCTTAAGGCTCGCACATAAACTGCTGCATTCGCAGCATAATAAATCGGCCCACATAGCCTATATCACAAAATTATGCAATGCATTGCAAATGTTTTTAAATCATTTAACTGTAGCCTGATTACATGATTTTGCACATCAATAACAGTTGAGGTCAGAGTTTTCCCCAGGACCTATTTAATAGAGGCATCAACTGGCTGATTTTACTGCCCATCCAGCTAAAATTCAGTATTAATCTAAATTTCTTTTTAATGACACGGTGAGTCCACAGATCATCATCAATTACTGTTGGGAATATCACTCCTGGCCAGCAGGAGGAGGCAAAGAGCACCAGAGCAAAGCTGTTAAGTGTCACTTCTTTTCCCACAAACCCCAGTCATTCTCTTTGCCTGCGGTGCAAGGAGGAGGTGAAGTTTTCTGCAATCAAGATTTTATTATTATAAAGCAGAGTAGGCTTGCTCTGTTCTTTCCTGGGGTCGAGCCTTAGCCCACATCAGTCTCTTCAGTAGGGCAGTGGTGGCTTTTAAGCAATTGGGAACTTGTGGGGTACAATCCGCACTGCGTTTTCTCAATCAGTTTTGCTGCCCTATTCAGAAAGCCTGAGTAAACTTACTCTGTTCTTTCTTTTTCCACAGGTCCATGTGAGGGATGGTACCCTCTCAAACCAGGTGAGCTGTCTGCTGGACAGATGAATATTCAGGTAAATGCCAAGAATATTTTTTTTTAATATGAGGGAAACTTTGGCACGTAAGCAGTTAATACTGCAGGGGGACGTTGTACATTGACCCTAGGAGGGTTAATTGCAGAGGCAGATAGCAGGCACTGTGGATGATGGGGAGTGTTTATTACTTTTATGTTGGCTCAGTTAGTGTCCTTAGCTCTGGATGGACTCTCGTTAAGGACTATGTGTGGATTATGCCGTTATTATTTTAACTTTGGATACAGTGATGCATTTTTATGTTCTGCTATGGGCTTTTTCACTGCGCTCTTAATGGCCGCCGGGACCGCCCCTGATTACAGTGAGGCGGTCTCCTTCTAAGGCGGCAGCTACTTTTGGCGTGCTTTCGGCACTTCCTGTGTGTTATGGAGTGGATACGCAGCTTGGATTGACAGCTCTACTCTAGCCTTCTTATTGCGGAGTTCCGGATTAAAAACCGGATTGTTCATAATTGAGTCCTATCCTCAGTCGGCAGGTCAGGTAGGCACCTCAACAAGGAGCTGAGGTGTAGAGGGTGCCTGGGAGTGTTATAATATATTTGTTCCACTTAGTTTTCAATCAGTATTTTGCACAAGTATAATTAAAGGGCCAGTAGCGGTTTCAAAATAAAGTGAAATAAAGCTGATTTTCATTTTCTTTTTTTATATATATATATTTTATTGTACCTTTTGAAACTAAAGATGGATCAAGAGGCCTTGCAGAGTGTTACATGTAGTCTGTGCTTTGACTCCCAGGTGGAACCACCAGTACCTTTTTGTTCTTTGTGTATTGAGAGAACTTTGTTTTACAGAAATAGACTTTTTAATACTAAGCCATCATTAGCTAAGGCAGATGCTGTTCAGGTGTCTCCTGTATCAAATATGCCGCAGTGCTCTCCTCAAGCATCTGAATCTTTGTTGTCTACACATGCAGTGCCCTGCGTTTCCTCTCACGCTCCGGTTGGAGTTTCTTTGCAAGATATTGCTGCCCAAGTATCCTCTGCGGTATCTGAGGCACTATCTGCTTTTCCCCATGCTGCAGGGAAAGCGCAAAAGGAAATTTAAAGAATCAGTGAGTAAGGTTTCTGATCCAGTTGTGGCTACTCAAGGTGCTTCCTCTCAGAAGTCCGAGGAGGATACTTCAGTAGCATCTGAGGGTGAAATCTCAGACTCAGACAGTATAATTTCGTCTTCTGATGCTGAAGTTGTATCCTTCAGATTTAAGCTGGAACACCTCTGTCTGTTACTTAAGGAGGTTTTGGCTACCTTGAACCTGCAGGGTTGGGGAGAAGTCTGGGGCTCGTTGAAGTCACAGGGTCTATGGACTCTGGAGGAGTCAGTTCTCCCTATAAACATCCTAGAGCTGAGGGCGATCTTCAATGCTCTACTGGCCTAGCCTCAGTTAGCTTTAGCCCAGTTTATCAGGTTCCAGCTGGACAACATAACTTCAGTGGCGTACATCAACCACCAGGGAGGAACTCAGAGTTCCTTGGCCATGACAGAGGTGACATGAATTATTCAGTGGGCAGAGACCCACAACTGCTGTCTATCGGCGATCCACATTACAGGAGTGGACAACTGGGAAGCAGATTTTCTGAGCCAACAGACTTTTCATCCGGGGAGTGGGAGCTCCATCCGGAGGTGTTTTCCAGCTTGACCCTCAAGTGCGGGTGGCCGTAGCTGGATCTCATATCATCTCGGCAGAATGCCAAGCTTCCGAGGTACGGTTCGAGGTCAAGGGGCCCACAGGCCATCCTGATAGATGCTCTGGCAGTCCCTTGGAACTTCATTCTAGCAGACCTGTTTCCCCCGTTCGCTCTCATTCCACGAGTCATAGCTCGGATCAAGCAGGAGAGGGCGTCAGTGATTCTAACAGAATCTGGTATGCAGACCTAGTGGAAATGTCATCTTGTCCACCTTGGAGACTACCTCTGAGGAAGGACCTTCTACTTCAGGCTCCCTTCCTTTATCCAAATCTCGTTTCTCTGAAGCTGAGTGCTTGGAGATTGAACGCTTAATTTTGTCTAAGCATGGGTTCTCAGAGTCGGTCATTGAGACCTTGATCCAGGCTTGTAAGCCTGTGACTAGAAGGATTTACCATAAGATATGGTGTAAATATCTGTATTGGTTTGAATCCAGAGGCTACTCTTGGAGTAGAGTCAGGATTCCTAGGATTTTGGCTTTTCTCCAGGAGGGTCTGGAGAAGGGTTTGTCAGCAAGTACTTTGAAGGGTCAGATTTCTGCTTTGTCTATTTTGTTGCATAAGCGCCTGGTGGATGCGCCAGACGTGCAATCCTTTTGTCAGGCCTTGGTCAGAATCAGTCCTGTGTTTAAACCTGTTACTCCTCCCTGGAGTCTTAACCTTGTTCTTAAAGTTTTACAACAGGCTCTGTTTGAGCCTATGCATTCCTTAGATATTTAGAGGTTATCTTGGAAGGTTTTGTTTCTCGTTGCTATTTCTTCTGCTCGGAGAGTCTCGGAACTCTCGGCGCTGCAATGTGATTCTCCTTATCTTATTTTTCAATCGGATAAGGTGGTTCTTCGTACCAAGTTAGGTTTCCTTCCTAAAGTTGTTTCGGACAGGAATATTAATCAGGAAATCGTTGTTCCTTCTTTGTGTCCTAATCCTTCTTTTCCTATGGAGCGTTTGCTACACAACCTAGATGTTGTGCGTGCGCTGAAATTCTACTTGTAGGCGACTAAGAGCTTTCGCAAGTCTTCTGCTTTGTTTGTTTGTTTCTCTGGGAAACACAAGGGTCAGAAAGCTACGGCTTCTTGTCTTTCTCTTGGGCTCAAGGGTATTATTTGTTTGGCATAGGAGACTGCTGGACAGCAACTTCCTGAGAGAATCACGGCTCATTCCATGAGGTCTGTTTCTTCTTCCTGGACTTTCAAAATTGACGTTTTGGTGGAACAGATTTGCAAGGCTGCAACTTGGTCTTCTCTGCATACTTTTTCAAAATTTTCTAAATTTGATATTTTTGCTTTGGCTGAGGCTTCTTTTGGGAGAAAGATTCTTCAAGCGGTGGTGCCTTCTGTTTAGGTTACCTGTCTTGTCCCTCCCTTATCATCTTTGTCCACTAGCTTGGGTATTGATTCCCAACAATAATTGATGATGATCCGTGGACTCACCGTGTAATTAGAAAGAAAACAAAATTTATGCTTACCTGATAAATGTATTTATTTCTTGACACGGTGAGTCCACGGCCCGTCCTGTTTTTCAGACAGTTTTTTGGTTTATAAACCTCAGGCACCTCTGCACCTTGTGTTATTTCCTTTCTCTCCTTTCCCTTGGTCGAATTACTGGGGTTTGTGGGAAGAGAAGTGATACTTAACAGCTTTGCTGTGGTGCTCTTTGCCTCCTCCTGCTGGCCAGGAGTGATAATCCCAACAGTAATTGATGATGATCCGTGGACTCACTGTGTCAAGAAAGAAAGACATTTTTTTTTTTTTGTTGCACAATTTCTTTAAATCAATTTCTGACAAATTATCTTATTAATTTGTGCTTTGGATATTTTGTGAATTTATAAATGACAGAAAATGTTATAATAAGTATTACACTTCCCCCAACCAGGTACTTCATAATGCCTCCCAGCTTGCAAAATTTGCGGAGAACACTGTGTAGACGTCTTGTAAAAGTCTAGTAAAATCCATAGTCCTGGTCTAGTTTGCTGTGTCTAACTATGGGATAGCTGTATATGAGCCTGTGAGGTAAATTACCCAATGCATGAGAGAGACACCCCAGCATCTCTAGGAGGAAGTGGAAAAACTATACTTTTCAGTCGGTGAAATAAATAATTAAATTATATTGCAGTGTTATTTTCCTTAAAAGACCATTTAATACAGTAGGATTGCATGATCAGCAAGTGCGTAATAAAAAGACAATGCAGTAGCACTTACTCTGAATTTTAAATAGGCAGTAGAATTTTTCAGATTTCAAAATGTACTTAAATTTGCCGCCCCCTGTATCATGTGATAGCCATCAGCCAATCACAGACTCAAATGTTTACACTATGAACTCTTGCACATGCTCGGTAGGGGTTGGTGCCCATAAAGTATGAATATAATTTGATAATAGAAGTAAATTTGAAAGGCTTTTAAAACTGCATGCTATTTCTGAATACACAACTTTTAATTTTGACTTTTGTGTCCCTTAAATTAAATATGTTACAGGGAGATTAAATGTTAATACAATGTCCATTTAACGGACCAGTAAAGACAGTAGATTTGCATAATCAACAAATGCTGAAAATACAATGCAATAGCACTTAATCTGAACTTTAAATGAGTAGTAGATTTTTTTTGGACAATTTTAAAAGTTATGTCTATTTCCACTCCCCCTGTACCATGTGACAGCCATCAGCCAATAACAAGTGCATACACGTACCATGTGAGAGCCATCAGCCAATCACAAATGTATATACGCTTATTCTGTGAACTCTTGCTCATGCTCAGTAGGAGCTGGTGACTCAAAAAGGTTAAATATAACAAGACTGTGCACATTTTGTTAATGGAAGTAAATTGGAAATTTGTTTAAAATTGCTGCTCTATCTGAATCATGAAAGTTTAATTTTGACTTGAGTGCCCCTTTAAGTGGATAGCTAGATAAGGCCTCATACTTTTAATCATTAACAATTGATTTAATACTTTGCAGCAATTTTTATCTGTATCTGTTACAATACAGGATTTCCTATCTCAGGAATAATATCCATATCATCCCAAGTGTTATGCTTGGTAGCGAAGGGAATGCAGATTTATAGGGAAGCGGCTAAAGGTTCAGAGAGGACTAAAAAGAGAAAACGAGAGATCAGAGTGCAATAGAAAATAGCGCTAATGGGAAGACCACATTTGGGTATTGGATTAGTAAACTAGATAAGGACAAATGACAGAGATTTGTGTATGAGGATAATGGTACCCTTAAATGGGACAGTAAAATCAAAATGAAACATTCATGATACCAGGAGAACTAAGCAAAATTGATAATACAAGTAACATAGAAAGTTCCTTAAAATGTCAAGCTTTATCCAATCCATTTATGTGTTATTTTGACTTTAAAATGAACATGAGAAGGTTCCTCCTCTATGAGAGAAAAGTAACTGATAAAGTTAGTCCTGAGGGATTGCAGAAGGCAATGACCTACACACTGACAGGATAAAATATATTGCAGGCAGGTTATACAAAAGTATACCCTGACAGGCAATTTGGTTGTCTAACATGTCTAATAAAAATACATTCACTGTATGGCCTAAAGAATGTTTTGTTTTTATTTTTATAAACTCAAATATGCAGTCTGTCTAGAAAATATATTACTTATACAGGGTTATACAAAATGTTTTTTAAAAGTACAACTCCAAATACAACTAGAATGTATTTATATTTTTGCAACTTACAAACATATATCCTATGAAAATAGCATCACAGAACAAGTACTTTTTTTAACAATAAACTGTTGAAGCAAAATATGCAGGAACTCAAAGCCCATTTAAAAAAAATGCGGCAGCGGAAACACCAAGGATGGCACAACTGTGCCCACTGTTGTATGACACGTCCTTAAAGGAACATTATAAACTCGTTTTTTTCTTTGCATAAATGTTTTGTAGATGATCTATTTATATAGCCCATAAAGTTTTTTTTTTTTTAAATTGATAGTTTTGCTTATTTTTAAACAACATTGCTCTGATTTCAGACTCCTAACCAAGCCCCAAGGTTTTAGGAGAATACCGACGTATACCTACTCCAGCTTGCTCCTGTTTCTATAAAGGGTCTTTTCATATGCAAAGGAAGGGGGAGGGGAGAGTGTCTGATATTTCCCAATTGCAGTGGGTGTTCCAGTAACCTTTTAAACAGAGCTAAACTGGAAGTTTTTAAGTAAGTTTTTAAACGGTTTTATACTGAATTTTTATATCAGTATCTGTGCATATTATTCTTTATAGTAGTGTCTATTACATACAGTGATATGACAATTGGTGTATACTGTCTCTTTAAGGTCTGAGGAATGCAAAACTAAAATGAAAGATCAGAAGGTCATGAACTGAAATTGTTTAAATTATACAAATACTGTACTATTTACATCGCTGCCAACTCACATTTTTCTTTTGTGGCCTGCTCTGCCCACATTGTGAGTGAATATACAACATTTATTTGTATCTGTTAACACATTCATTGATATTGAATACTGAGGGGAAAACAAAACATGGAGATAAAGAGATGTGTGCACTCTACTGTTGAAATAAATATAAACGACCTGGTGCCTGCAGTCATAAAGCAATATTAACAATAAATTAGTAAAGAAGAGACATAACCATTATTATCTATAGTTATGCAAAAGAATGACAAGGCGGCACTCAAAGGTCAAGGAAAATAAGTGGTTTATTTTACTCAATCCCTATACCCCAGGGACATTAAATGACCCCAAACAATTGTGCAATTAAAAGGAGGAAATAAACATTACCAGGCCTGGTATTTATACAATCCTAACACATGCAGGCCCATTTATCAAGCTCCGTATGGAACTTGAAGGGCCGTGTTTCTGGCGAGTCTTCAGACTCGCCAGAAACACAAGTTATGAAGCAGCGGTCTAAAGACCGCTGCTTCATAACCCTGTCCGCCTGCTCTGAGCAGGCGGACAGGAACCGCCGGAAATCAACCCGATCGAATACGATCGGGTTGATTGACAGCTCCCTGCTGGCGGCCGATTGGCCGCGAGTCAGCAGGGGGCGGCGTTGCACCAGCAGCTCTTGTGAGCTGCTGGTGCAATGTTAAATGTGGAGAGCGTATTGCTCTCCGCATTTAGCGAGGTCTTGCGGACCTGATCCGCAGTGTCGGATCAGGTCCGCAAGCCCTTTGATAAATGGGCCCCATAGTAACTATACATATCAAGAAAGCACAACAGTGTAACAACACGCTTCCTAAGTATAATTATAACCAGACTTTTTGAAAGATATAATTGCAACAATATAACCATTAGTTATTGAGAAACAAATGCCCCAAACCTGGAGCACTTAGTGTGTATCACACGCTCCATAAAAAATGGATCAGTTGCCACAAAAAAGTTCCAGTGTTCCTGTATAAACCAGCTGATAA
Source organism: Bombina bombina (assembly GCF_027579735.1). NCBI lineage: Eukaryota > Metazoa > Chordata > Amphibia > Anura > Bombinatoridae > Bombina > Bombina bombina. The sequence continues at coordinate 72,667,404 of NC_069507.1, forward strand.
CAGAAAAGCAGCCTCACCACAATCCGCGGTAAATTCCTTTAGCCTGCTGGATTCGTTTCCACCAGATCCGTCACAATAAAAACAAAACACCACAGATAGGAAAGCGTACACATTATATTTTAAAACATGGCTGCACGGTGCAGGAGTTTTCATATTCCTTGTACCACGTATGTACAGCGTTACAAACAAAAGAGTGAGTCACACATATTGTCTTAAATGTTAATATTTTCATGATTACAGGATGTTAGCCTGGCATGGCCTACTCAGATTTTCATCCATATGAGGCGGGGGTGTAGAATGTTTATAGTTTAACATGACATATAAAATGGGGGGGTGGATATGAATTTTCTTTTAGTTCTAAGGACTGGGTAGCAGTACTCAACTTGCTGTCTGCTAAAGTCATATTTAATCTATTATGTATTATTCCAATAGAGCATTTACTTTCAACTTGTAACATGAGCGCTTAAAGGGACAGTCTACTCCAGAATTGTTATTGTTTAAAAAGATAGATAATCCCTTTATTACCCATTCCTCTGTTTTGCATAACCAACATGGTTATATTAATATACTTTTTACCTCTGTGATTACCTCGTATCTATGCCTTTGCAGACTGCCCCCTTATTTCAGTTGTTTTGTCAGACTTGCATTTAGCCAATCAGTGCCCTCTCACTTGTAAATTCACGGACGTCACCCCAATGTTATCTGTATAGCACACATGAATCTAGGTTTAGCTTTCAACAAAGAATACCAAGAAAACAAAGCAAATTTGATGATAAAATTGAATTGGAAAGTTGTTTAAAATTGCATTCCCTATCTAATTCATGAAAGTTTAATTTTGACTATACTGTCCCTTTAACCCGATGCTCAAAAACCTGCAATTAACCCCTTTTTGCTTGCACGTAACTATTAGCGTGCCACTCGTAATCTGGCCTTTGATATACTAAAAAAAAGTTCCTGATTCTTCAATATAAGTCCACGTTCCAATCAGGCAGCACTTCTTCTTGAAACCAGCCCAACAAACACTCATAGACTCCCTAGGGAAGACAAAAGAAGGCGCCACATTGTGTGAACCATCTCAGGCGAACAGCAATCCCTTATAGTAGAATATACTCACAAGAGTGGCAGCACTAGACATGCTGTAAAGCGCAGGCTGGGACAATTAGCAGCGGCCAAGCTCAAGGGCAAAAGTTCAAGGGTCATAGATGCTGTAGCTAAAACCACTTCTTGGCTCATCATGTCATGGAAGTCGCTCTCCGTCCCTTGTGATAATACCAGATCTTGCCAGGTCGTGATAATCATAGAATCCAAACAGTATACTATAGATTTCATAGATTCCCTGAGACTGGAACAGGTTTTTATGTGCTTTCAATTACTTTGTTATTATACAGACGGAGAGCGACTTCCATGACATGTGGAGCCAACAACCCTTTCTCTTTTTCTGCTGTGTAAGGGTTTGGATATTATTTGTACTTTTTCATGTGGGTTAAAGGGACATTATACGCTCGTTTTTTCTTTGCATAAATGTTTTGTAGATGATCTATTTATTTAGCCCATAAAGTTATTTTTTTTTTTTAATGTATAGTTTTGCTTATTTTTAAATAACATTGCTCTCATTTTAAGACTCCTAACCAAGCCCCAATGTTTTAGGAGAATACCGACAGATACCTACTCCAGCTTGCTCCTGTTTGTGTAAAGGGTATTTTCATATGCAAAAGAAGGGGGGGTCTTATTTCCCACTTGCAGTGGGCTTTCCACCTACCTTTTCAACAGAGCTAAACTGGAAGCTTCCAAGTAAGTTTTTAAACAGTTTTATACTGGATTTTTATATCAGTATCTGTGCATCTTATTCTTTATAGTAGTGTCTATTACATGCAGTTATATGAAAATTGGTGTATACTGTCCCTTTAATGTTTTGTTTTGTTTTTAGTTTCACCTAATCTCAGTCAATCAAGATTACACTGCTACAATGTTTGTTTGGTGTTCTTAACCCTAAATTTGTGGTTGGAAGTTCAAGGGAACAATGGTTTTATTTATATGTTTATTTGTGGTTGATGTACGCTGTCAAATGGTTTAGCCTGAAATTATCCTCAGCCATCTGTAATTACGACAGCTGCTGTTCTGTTTATTGTACAGATTGACATGAGGAAAATGACAGTTTGTATTACTGAGTTGACTTAAAGAGGTGTGTGTCAAAGATAAAGGCAGTTTTCCGTTTGCTTGTTTTAGAATAGATAAAAATAAATGTAATATTTTTTTTTAATTATTACTTCGAGCTTTATGAGAATATTAAAATGCAGATATTATTTGCCATCAGGTTCAAGTTAAAGAATGATCAAAAGTAGAGTTACTTGACCGTGCTGTTCAAAATAGACTGCATGAATTTAGGAGACATTTCAGGTAAAACTGAAGAAATATTTAAATACATGTTCTGTCAGTAGCAGACCTAATCATCAGAGGGCCTTTATGCAAAACATTTTTTGGGGGGGGCACCGACAAAGGTAACTCAACAGTAAGCTATAATAATAATATACATAGTCATATAAAAACAGAACAGAGGGGGCGCTATATTAGAGTGCAGTTAATATTGTTATAGTGATACAAAAAAGTAAAATATGTTACAATAGTCCCCAAGTTTAGATATCGTGCAACAACTATGCAGTCCTGTACATCTTCGCATGGAATAAAAGGGTTGAAGGTGGCTGCTCTCCTCCTCACAGGAAACTCCAGAGGGTACTAAAAAGCAGAAAACTTGAAGGGGCGCCTCATGTGCAGATCAACCAATGGAAACAGATCCAAATAATAATAATAGTGTAGCCAAATGGGTACTCACATTTATGGAAAGCACCCTAATGTGGTAGAAGCAGCAAACTGATAACTCAGGGTGTAACACTCTCCTGGTAGCAGCAACCGACCAACTTTAGGATGCAGGATACACAGGAACACAGTGGGAGCTTTACAGCAAACAAATAACGGTGCTGTAACTTAGCTTAAGATAAAAACCAATTTATTTTAAAAACAAGTTAAAAACAATAAGCATTTAGTGAAAAGGGGACATTTGTGATAATGCCCCTATCATGCAACGCGTTTCTCTGCTTAGTAAGTAGCCGTTGCATCAGGCTTATAGCACCTAGTAATGATAAAGTCCTTTTAAATGCTACCAAAGCTAAGAAAAGCTTTCCTTACAAAATGGTCAGAAATCATTAAGGTCCAACCTCTACGAACACAAAAGGAAATTTTTAAACCTTTTTGTAAGGCAGGTTACACTCCGCCCACAATTAAGATGGATCACTAGACCATATTCACATTCGCGTTCCAGAAAGACAGGAAGAGATTCCCCTTTGGTCCTTTTTTTTTTTTTTCCTCTTTAACTAATTTTTATTTTTTATTATTATTTTAATTTTATTTTGTATTGATTAAGTCTATATCTATGAAAAGAATATGATAATAGAAGCAGAATAACCTTAGATATTACTGAAATGTTTGCTAATGTATATGCAACAGATAAAATGTTAATGGAATTTTGTTTAAGATTTGTTATGAATCTATGGAGTGTTTACTATTATGTTATGTCTTCATGATATGGATATGATATTACACTCCATTTGTAATTTAATTATATTCTAATGAAAAAAAAGAAAAAAGAGAGATAGATAGACATAGATAGACTGAAATAGATAGCTAGATAGATAGATAGATAGATAGATAGATAGAGATAGACTGAGATATAGTTAGATAGACTGAGATAGACAGACATAGAAAGATAGATAGATAGATAGATAGAAGAGAGAGAGAGTGAAATTGACAGATAGATAGATAGATAGGCCTCTAGTTATGATGCTCCGTATTTACCTGCATTCGCCGGCCCAATACGCTTGCATAACATCACCGCCACGGACCTGAATACGTTCGTCAAAGTTATCAAGAAAGCTGTCAAGAAGCCGCGCACCAAGTACGGAGCGATGGGCAGCAGACTGTTGTTAACTGACAGTCATCGATCTCGCTGCTCATTGGCTTCTTCGCAGCTTTCTTGCTACCCTGCACTAAGCACCAACACTATACTATACTGTTTAACCCCCTAAACCGCCGCTCACGGACCCCGCCACAACTAAATAAACTTATTAACCCCTAAACCGCCGCTCCCGGACCCCGCCGCCACTATAATAAATATATGAACCCCTAAACCGCCGCTCACGAACCCCACCGCCACCTACATTATACCTATTAACCCCTAATCTGCCGCCACCTACATAAAGTTATGAACCCTTATCCTGCTTATCCCGGACCCCGCCGCAAATAAATTAAATGTTTAACCCCTAAACCGCCGCACCTGGAGCCCTCCGCCAGCTACATTACATTTATTAACCCCTATCCTGCCCCCCCTACACTGCCGCCACCTACAGTACATTGATTAACCTCTAATCTTGCCCCCCTTAACCGCGCAACTATATTAAATGAATTAACCCCTAAACCTAAGTCTAACCCTGCATTCTATTGGCTGATCCAATCAGCCAATCGGATTGAACTTCAATCTGATTGGCTGATTACATCAGCCAATCGGATTTTTCCTACCTTAATTCCGATTGGCTGATAGAATCCTATCAGCCAATCGGAATTCGAGGGACGCCATCTTGGATGACGTCATTTAAAGGAACCTTCATTCAGTGTTAGGATATCGGAAGAAGAGGATGGCTCCCCGTCGGCTAGATTCAAGATGGCTCCGCTCCGGTTGATTGAAGATAGAAGATGCCGCTTGGATGAAGACATCTGTTGCTTGGAGGGCCTCTTCTGCCCGGATTCAATGAAGACTTGTGGATGGATCGGATAACTGCTTGTGCCCGGCTGGGTGAAGACGGCTCAAGGTAGGGTGATCTTCAAGGGGGTAGTGTTAGGTTTTTTTAAGGAGGGATCGGGGGATTTTAGAGTAGGGGTGTGTGGGTGTTGGGTTGTAATGTTGGGGGGGGTATTGTATTTCTTTTTTTTACAGGTGAAAGAGCTGATTACTTTGGGGCAATGCCCCGCAAAAGGCCCTTTTAAGGACTATTTGTAATTTAGTTTAGGGTAGGGAATTTTATTATTTTTTTGGGGGGTTATTAGGGGGCTTAGATTAGGTGTAATTAGTTTAAAATTCTTGTAACTTTTTTTTATTTTCTGTAATTTAGATTTTTTTTGTGCTTTATTTTTAGTTAATTTTAGTTATTTTTAGTTAATTTTATTTAATGTTAGGTAATTGTAGTTTATTAATTTAATTTATTTAATGATAGTGTAGTGTTAGGTGTAATTGTAACTTAGGTTAGGATTTATTTTACAGGTAATTTTGTAATTATTTTAGCTAGGTAGCTATTAAATAGTTAATAACTATTTAATAGCTATTGTACCTAGTTAAAATAAATACAAAGTTGCCTGTAAAATAAAAATAAACCCTAAAATAGCTACAATGTAATTATTAATTATATTGTAGCTATCTTAGGGTTTATTTTACAGGTAAGTATTTAGTTTTAAAGAGGAATAATTTATTTAATTATAGGAATATTTATTTAGATTAATTTAAATAATATTTAAGTTAGGGGGGTATTAGGGTTAGACTTAGGTTTAGGGGTTAATTCATTTAATATAGTGGCGGCGGTGTAGGGGGGGTAGATTAGGAGTAAATCAATGTAATGTAGGTCGCGGCGGTGTAGGGGGGCAGGATAAGGGTTAATAAATGTAATGTAGGTGGCGGAGGGCTCCGGGTGCGGCGGTTTAGGGGGCAGCAGATTAGGGGTTAATAGGTATAATGTAGGTGGGGGTGCGGTTCGTGAGCGGCGGCTTAGGGGTTCATATATTTATTATAGTGGCGGCAGGGTCTGGGAGCGGCGGTTTAGGGGTTAATAAGTATAATGTAGGTGGCGGCGGTGGCGGGGCGGCGGTTTAGGGGTTAATAAGTATAAAGTAGGTGGCGGCGGTGTAGGGGGCGCAGATTAGGGGTGTTTAGACTTGGGGTACATGTTAGGGTGTTAGGTGCAGACACTTCCCATAGGAATCAATGGGATATCGGGCAGCAGTGAACATGAGCTCTCGCTGCTGTCAGACTCCCATTGATTCCTATGGGATCCGCCGCCTTCAAGGATTGAAAACCAGGTACGCTGGCCCGGAATAGTGAGAGTCCGGCGGATCATATGTTACGTTACTATATTCTACTTTTGCCGGGCTGTAGGGCTTGATAACTACAGCGAATCAGCCTCGCCACAAATACGCTGCGGAATTCCACCGTATTTGTGGTTGACAGCTTGATAACTAGAGGCCATAGACTGAAATAGACAGACAGACAGACAGATAGATAGATAGATAGATAGATAGATAAATAGATAGATAGATAGAGATATACTGAGATATTGTTAGATAGACTGAGATAGACATACATACTGTAGATAGATAGATAGATAGATAGATAGATAGATAGATAGATAGATAGATAGATAGAGATAGACTGAGATAGACAGACATAGAAAGATAGATAGGTAGATAGATAGATAGAGAGAGAGAGAGAGACTGAAATTGACAGATAGATAGATATATAGATAGACTGAAATAGATAGATAGATAGATAGATAGATAGATAGATAGAGATATACTGAGATATAGTTAGATAGACTGAAATAGACAGACATACTGTAGATAGATAGATAGATAGACTGAAATAGATAGATAGATAGATAGATAGATAGATAGATAGATAGATAGATAGATAGATGTACCTGCAACCAGCACTAATAAAGGGATCCTCTACATTAGGATTGTACACATGACTGACTGCTATGGGCCCCCCAAGCATTTGGGCCCTAGTGTCACTGCACCTGCTGCACAATGGTAGTTCCGCCCCTGGGTTAGAGAAATGTTTCTACACATTTCTTAAAGATAACTCATTCCGGCTTCATTTGTCATAAACAAATATCAGATGCTGAAATTCACAGTTTGTTACTTGCAAATAAATGCCAATTGTCCCTATTTTCAAGTTTAACATTTAAACATCAAATGCAATCTATAAATATCAACTTTGAAATGTTTGACGTTCACAGATTTGAATCTTGTTTTCAACTGTTACTATGGATTTTTAAATGTTTACATTCAGTCTTTAGAAACATTTGAATGGTAGAACAAATATCAAGGGAACAGTCATTCTGCACATAAAGAAACAGGCATTAGATATTAGATGCCTGTATCTTAAATGGCCATTATAGTGCAATATGACGTGCTCTGATTTGTTAGAGCATGGAATTTATTGTAGCCGACCCTGTAAATCTACGTGTTTAATCCAGATAAATGTGGTTAAACACATATTTAAAGTGCTGCTCTGGAGTTGCAGAGGACTGCTTCTAATTGTAGTTCTAGTAACCCTGTTTCTATCAGGAGCTGCAGATAACTGCTGTTCCCAAGTGAAAACTGCTGATTAATTAGGTCAACCGCAGTAATCTATAGCGCCTAAGTGGTACAGGGCCGCTAGTGCTAAAATTACAAGCAGTCCTCTGCAGCTCCAGAGTGTTACTTTAGCTGAATTTTATCCCTAATGGCCCTTTAAATTACAATTTATGCTATGCTAACAAAATATGACAGTACATCACTTTTTCACCAATATTATTAACCAAATTTACTTTGCGTCTGCATTGTCCTAACAGTGCAAATTTACTTCCATTTATTTTTCAGCCAATTGCTTCAGCATTCTTAAATAGAAATACAACCATTTTATTAGTGCAATAAAATGTTTCAGAATCCTTCTGCTAATAAATAAAATATATTTGTCCCATTTATGTTATGTAAATGCTTATAATTTTATTTCCTTTGTTTAGTGGGACAAACTTAGAGACGGAAATACAACATGGAATTCTTCCACAGAAAGATGATAATTTAAGACTTGGCGTCTACAGTAAGACCATTTTTTTTTTAGCTAAAATGAGTAAAGAAGCTAAACAGTATCTAAACAAAGTCACTGAATAATGTACGATATGCAATTTCAGGTGTGGATTTTGTATCTTAAAGGAACTGTAAACCCCTTGAGATTTTTATATAAAATGTTTAGTTATGCGTAATGTAACAACTTAATATGGTTTCATTTTTTTTTTTGTTTCCTTCTCATGTAATTTATCTCTAAAAATTGTGGATTTTCTAATTCTCAGAACTTGAAATGTACCCTGCTGCCTTCCTAAATGTATATGAAACCCAAAAAAACTTACGTGATAAATTAATTTCTTTCATGGTGGTGAGAGTCCACAATCGATAATTGGATATAAAGAACATCTTTTTTAACAGAAAAAAACTAATTCACAATCCTAAAAGAACCCAAAGGAAAAAACAAGGCAAAATATACACTTTTTTTAATGTAATTAAAATTAATCGACAGGCAAAAAACAAATTAACCTGATACAACTGCCTGAAGGACTTTCCTACCAAAGGCTGCTTCAGAAGAAGCAAAAACATAAAAATGGTAGAATTAAGTAAAAGTATGCAAAGAAGACCAAGTAGCTGCCTTGCAAAATTGGTTAAGTGAAGCCTCATCCGTAAAAGCCAAAGAAGTGGCAACTGATCTTGTAGAATGAGCAGTAATCCATTTACATAAAATAGTGAATAACACAGAAATGTTTCTAGCAGAAGAGATAGCCAAAAGAAAGAAAACCTTAAAAGAAAGGAACTTAATATCTACCTTATGCATAGGCTCAAATGTTGGAGCCTGCAAAATCTTCAAAATCAAATTTAGATTCCAAGGTTAATTTGGTTAATTCTAGCCAAAGTCTGAATAAAAACCATGAATGTCAGGAAGATTAGCAATCTCCCTGTGGAACAAAACTGAAAGAGCAGAAATATGACCCTTCAAAGAACTGCAGATAAATCCTTATCTAAACCATCCTGCAAAAACTGCAAAATCCTTGGAATTCTTAAATAATGCCTGGAAATAAAGGCCCTCCAGATCTTATGATAAATCTTCCTAGTCACATGCTTACAGGCCTGTATCAGAGTCTCAATAACAGAATCCAGAAATCCTCTCTGCCTAAGAACTAACCATTCATTTTCCATGCCATCAAGCTTAGAGACTTGAGATCTGGGTGGAAAAACAGACCTTGAGATAGACAGTCTGGAAGCAGAGGAAGTGGCCAAGGATGACGACTGGACAACTAAACCAGATCTGCATACCAAACTCTGAAAGATCAAGCCAAAGAAATCTAAATTACTGATGCCTCCTCTTGCCTGATTCTGGCAATCACTCTGGGAGGAAGAACCAGAATTGGAAAAACATAGGCTAGTTGAAATGATCGTGGAGCCACCAGAGCATCCACAAACACTGCTTGATGATCCTTGGACCTCGCACCGCATAGTACATAGGAAGTTTGGGGTTAAACCTAGAGGCCATCAACACTATCTCTGGAAGGCCCCAAAGATTCACGATCTGATTCAAAATATTCGGATGGAGAGACTATTCTCCTGGAAGCAGGGACAGACGACTGAGAAAATCCGCTAACCAATTGTCCACTCCTGGAAAATGAACAGCAGAAATTAGAAAACAATTGACTTCTGCCCAGGAGATACTTACTTCATGGCCGGGAAACTGTGAGTTCCCCCCTGATGATCGACATAGGCCACTGCTGTAACATTGTCTCACTGGAAAAAGAGAAAAGACTCCCTTTTCAACAGAGGCCAACTCTGAAGGGCTCTAAAAATTGAGTTCTAGAACATTTTTTTGGTAACCATCACAGTCCAAGTACAAAGAACAAAAGAAGACCCCTGCATAATAAGCTGATGATTCAGTCATCAAGACAGAGACTGTCTTGTTCTGAAATCTAGATGAATCCTTTGACATAGCGGAGTATGATTCCTGCACCATTACCGAAGCATACAAAGCTGAAGAGTCCTCATGTGGAAACAAGCAAATGGAATAGCATCTGAAGACACAATCATGAGACCTAACACCTCCATACAAAGAGCCACAGATGGAAAAGAAAGAGACTGAAAGTTTACACAAGTGGACACTAGCTTCAAACTTCTTTAAACTGTCTATGAAAGTTTTATGGAAACTGAATCTATTTGAAACCCCCAAAAAAACAACCTTTGTCTAAGGAACCAATGAACTCTTTGGAAAAATGACTTTCCGACCATGTTGTTGAAGGAACAACAACAGTCTGCTGGTGTGAGATTCTGTTAAATGAAAATATGGAGCTTGAAACAAGATATTGTCAAGGTAAGCAAACACACCAATACCCTGAGTTCTAATCACAGACAAAAGGGAACCCAGAACCTTTGAGAATATTCTGGGAGCTGTAGCAAGACTAAATACTAGAGCAACAAACTAAAAAATGCTTGACCAGAAAGGCAAATTTAGAAACTGATAATGTTCCCTGTGAATATGAATATGAAGGTAAGCAATGCATCATTTAAAAATCTATTGTAGACATAAACTCACCTTGCTGAACAAAAGGTAAAATAGACTAAATTGTCTTCATTTTAAAAGTAGGTACTCTGAGAAATGTGTTCAGAGCTTTTAGATCCAGAACTGATCTGAAAGTTCCCTCCTTCTTTGGAACAATTAAGAGGTTGGAGTAAAACCCCATTCTCTGTTCCAACAACAGAACAGGAACAATCACTCCCATAGATTCTAGATCCGAAATTAACTGTAAAAAAAGGCCTGAGCCTTCACAGGATTTCTCTGAACATTTTACAGAAAAAAAACCTTCCCCTGGAAGGCCTTGTTTTGAAAAATATTCGATAAACCTAAGAGACTATATTTAGAACCCAGGGATCCTAAATAGACTGAAACCAAGCTTCCTGAAAAGGTGTAGCCTGCCCCCTACCAGAGCTTCTAGATTGGGAGCCGTACCTTTATTATTATTATCAGGTATTTGTAGAGTGCCAACAGATTCCAGATTTGGATGAGGGAGTAGATTTTGTGGGCTGCTTTGACTTGTACCAGTTCCAACTTGGTCTCCAGACTGAGGAAGCTTGTTTCTGAGTGGAGGAATCAGATTTCTGTGCCCTGTTCTGATGAAAGACACAAAAACGATTATGACCTTAAAATTTACCTTTGGCTTTCTTGTCCTGAGGAAGACAAGCTCCTTTACCTCCAGTCACAGTAAACATAATAGAATCCAAACCAGGACCAATCAAAATTTCCCTGAAAAAAAAAGAGATAAAAGTTTGGATTTAGAAACCATATCATCAGACCAAGGTTTTAACCATAAAGCCCTTCTAGAAAGTACTGCCAAAGACATACTTCTAGTATTCATGTTAATGATGTAAAAACAGCATCACAAATGAAAGCATTAGCACACTTAAGCAACTCCAAAATGTTTTAAAAAAAATCTCCACTAGCAGATTCTTCAAAAAATTGCTCAGAAAGACTTTTTAATCAAAAGGAAGAAGCAGCAGCCACCTCAGCAAGAGAAACTGCTGGTCTAAAAAGATATCCTGCTTGCTGAAAGCCCTCCTATGGAAGGACAGTAACTTCCTATCTAAAGGGTCTTTAAAAGAAGAGCCATCTTCCAAAGGAATAGTAGTATGTTTAGCTAAAGTAGAAATGGCCCCATCCACTTTGGGAACAAAACTCAATGTTAGAAGGATACATTTTCTTAAACCTTGCAGAAGGATTAAAAGGAATACCTGGTTTAGCCCATTCCCCAGAGCAGGGGTGACCACACTTTTTTGTGTTGGGATCTACTTTTCAAATAACCAGCTCAACGAGATCTACCCACTAAAAATGGGCCAGCTCCTAAGCTTACATTCCGGCTTTTTCAAATAAAGATACCAAGAGAATGAAAAAAAATTGATTATAGGAATAAATTAGAAAGTTGCATGTTCTATATCTGAATCATGAAAAAAAATGTGTGTTCCATATCCCTTTAATGTTGCATGATTTAGCAACACATGGATGTGCAAAAGCATAAAGATACAACAGATTAATCCTGACGACAAAAGTAGCACTGATTTTAATTCGGGTTAACAAAAGCTACCCCTTGTGCGATGTTACCAAACACTGCATTCAAAATAATGCCACTGACCCCCTTTACTTTGCGCCACGGGCTTGGCCTGATATGACTCAGTCAGGCTTACACAAATAAATTTCAATAGCGCGCCATACAGACCATTTCTTACTGGGTCAACACGTTAATTTGCCAGGCGTCAATCAGACTTGTTCCTTTAGCATAGCACAGCAGCCTCCACCTTTACTTTTTCTATCTATTGATGCTTACCCTCCTATCTATACTATACCGCCATTATCCATTGGGATGGTACTCACTCAACCATGCTTTTGATAGACCAATTGTGTTGTCGTTAAAAATCATCTACATTAATTGGTTGAAATCAATGTCACTCAAGATCCAATCCTGTAACACTTTTTGTGTCCGACCATCAGACCGTTTAATGACCTGCCCCTTCAAACAGTGCGGTCGATAAAGCGGTATCCCTAGCAACCATACTCTACTCATGCCCCAATGTTGAGATTGCGTAACTTGACCAAATCATTTTGATCACGTCAGCCGTGATCTACCAGCAGCGCCTTCGAGATCTACTGGTAGATCCCGATCTACCTATTGGGCACCCCTGCCCTAGAAACTATCTCAGAGACTGTATCAAGGATAGGAAACACCTCAGGAGATTTAACCATAGGTTTAAAATATTATCTATATGATTAACAGATTGATCTCCATCTAATTTAGGATCTTAAACATCTAAACTAAGAAAAAAATATGTTCAATTTTAAATAAAAAAAGGTGATGATTCTGATTCATGATTATCAGAAAAAAACTCTTACTCTGAGGACTTATCAGCTTCATAACTAGAAACATTAACCTCAGCAGGCTTAGAACTAGTAGAAGGTAAATTCTGAAATGACCTTTTAAGCTTACTTGAAGGAGGCATGGCTAACAACATTTCAGACACTGTAGAGTGAATAAAGTTCTTAACTCCAGGAGCAAAATCTGAAGAACTCTCCTGTAAAGAACAAACAGAAGGAGCAGTAACACCTTTAAAAGCAAGAGCAGCAATAGACTGGTCAGAATTCTTTAAAACAATAATACATTTATTGCATAATTCTGGAGATAAAACCTCAGTCTTTTTACAAGACAAACATTTAACACTGGTAGGAAAGTGTACAGATGACACAGCTTCCAATGCATATTTAGTGGCAGAATTAGAAGGCTCCATTGCTGCAAAAAAACAAATAAAGAAGTTAAATGCAGAAAAAAATAAACATACAGTTAAATGGTAATATCCCCATTAAAAGAGCAATTGAAGAAAGGGAAAAACATTCACACTTCAAAAGTAGCTCTTAAAAATTTACAAAAGGGGAAAAACAAATTAGGTGGTAGGACTCAGGACACCCGACATCCAGATATTGCACTAAAGAAGAGAGGGAGCTACAAAAAAGCACGCCTAAACTACCTATGCTACATGCCGAGGTACACAAAGTTGAAAGCTAGCATGTGTTAAAAAAATGTACACATGCCAAAAACTCGGCGTGCATTTAAAAATATACGCACGTAAAACCTCAGTGCGTATACAAGGATATATATATATATATATATAACAGTTCAGGAGTGCTATCAGTAGGTTCTCTGTAAGACATTAAATAGTCTATAGCCGGAGGAGAGGTAATGCTACTAATAAGCTGATAAAGCGTTGTGCACAGTCAATGTTAGCAAGCAGCTATAAAAGCGACAGACATGTAGTAGGCAACATGGAGGCAACAGCATACAGGAAGCGTGAACTTTATAGGCAGGTCAAATCATCTACTCACTTCTTCGGGTCCATATCTGCATACCCTGAATAGAATGATCCTGTCCTCAGCGTTCAATCTCCAGCGTTCCCTTCCATGGAAAACTTAGCTTCTCCTGTGTGCGTCTTTAGCCATCCACTCCACAACCGCGGAACAAGGCCAACAGAACTGTCCGGTCACATGACTTCCTGGTCCCAGGAAAATGACATCACAGGACGCTCCGGTAGAGGAATGGAGCCCCCCAGGCTACAGATAATATCAAGAAAAGAATGAAGGATTCCAGGCGTCCAAATGATGTAAAAATTCCAAGCTTTATTGTTCAAAGTTTGCCAAGGTAAAAAACCCTGGGTAACAGAGTCTCCAGATAAAGAAAAAATATATAAACACAGCCTAACATGTTTCGGCCAGTCTGGCCGTAATCATAGACATATCCCTCCTTCTTAGAGGGTGTGCTTTTATAGGGCAACACTCCGCCCCCATTTTTAAAAAAACACAATTAATTTCCATTTACCTTTACACTACCAGTGAAAATGTTCTAAATACCTTATAGCATACCATGTGTAGATATTATATATATCTTATTAATCATCAAAGGTGAACAAAAGGAGAAAGGGGGGATATTTTACAAGAATATACACACATAAGTAATTTTAAAAGGCAAAGGCATGGAACAGCCATGGGGGCCAAATTTGCGCCTTTATACGCCAACCTATTTATGGGTTGGTGGGAGCTGTTCCACGTCTTTGCGGATGAGAAGCCCTTCATAGATCATATTTATTTTTACAGAAGGTTAATTAATGATCTCTTATTTATCTGGCATGGGGATGAAGTGTCTATACAATACTTTGTAGAATATCTTAATACAAATAATAAGGGCATTGAATTCACCCATAATTGTCACATAAAAGTTAATACCTTGTTGCACCGTAAACCTATTGCAGGTAACTGCCTCCTACATGCACATAGCAACCATCCACAATATATGTATAAAGGTATTGTGAAAGGGCAGCTCCTTAGAGCTAGAAGGAATTTTAACTTAGACTCAGATTTTGTAAGGGAATCTAAAGATTTTATTGTACGCTTTGAAGAGAGAGGCTATAATAAGAATATGGTTGAAAATTATCAAAAGAGGTTGTTTCTTTGGATAGGGAGCAAATTCTTGGTAAAGGCAAACAGAGACAGGAACATAAGGGTCTACAATTTGTTACAAAATATTCAAACCAATTTTCAGAAGTCTGCAACATAATCAAAAAATACATGCCCATATTGTATGGAGATGATACTCTGAAACATGTAGTGGAAAATGGTTGCAACTTCATATATTCTAGATACCTGACAATTGGTAATATGCTTTCACCAAGCATGCTTCCTGACCTAAGTACCTGCAGTTCATGGCTTAAAGGGATACTAAACCCAATTTTTTTTATTTCATGATTCAGATAGAGCATGAGATTTTAAAGGAACAGTCAAGTCAAAATTAAACTTTCATGATTCAGATAGGGCATGCAATTTTAAACAACTTTCCAATTGACTTCTATTATCTAATTTGCTCAATTCTTTAGATATCCTTTGTTTAAGAAATAGCAATACACATGTATGAGCCAATCACACAAGGCCTCTATGTGCAGCAACCAATCAGCAGCTTTTGAGCATATCTAGATATGCTTTTCAGCAAGTGATATCAAGAGAATTAAGCAAATTAGATAATAGAAGTAAATTAGAAAGTTGTTTAAAATGACATGCTCTTTCTAAATCACAAAAGAAAAAAATTGGGTTTCATGTCCCTTTAAGCACCTTTCTAATTTACTCCTATTATCAATTTTTCTTTGTTCTCTTGCTATCTTGATTTGAAAAAGCAGTACTGTAAGCTTTAGAGCCAGACCATTTTTTGTTCAGCACATGGGTAGCACTTGCTGATTTGTGGCTAAATGTAGCAAACCAATCAGCAGCTCTACCAAGGTGCTGAACTAAAAAATGGGCCGGCTCCTAACCTTTTATTACTGCTTTTTCAAATCAAGATAACATGAGAACGAAGAAAAATTGATAATAGGAGTAAATTAGAAAGTTGCTTAAAATTGCATGCTCTATCTGAATCATGAAAGAAAAAATGAGGGGTTAGCATCCTTTTAATGTTGTGGGCACTTATAAATGTAGTAAATCTCGTTGTAAATCATGTGTATATTTGAAACAAGGGGATGGCTTTAGATCCTATGTAACAAATTAAACATTTACCATTAGAGGATGTGTAAAATGTTCCTCCACATTTGTCATCTATTTGGTTGAATGCTCAGAGCATAAACAACAGTATGTTGAACTAACCACTAGGGACATACGTACGAGGATTAAGGAACATCTAGGGTATATTTCTAATGACATACATTGCTCAGCACTCTCAAGACATTTTATTGAGATACACAGTAAAAATGTTTAAACATTCAAGTGGAATGCGATTGAAGCAGTTCGCATGCCACGAAGAGGTGGCAGTAAACTAAAAATACTTGAGAGACAGGAAATCTACTGGATCCATAAATTAAAAACATTGGTTCCGGAAGGATTTAATTCCCAATTTGATGTAATAAATTATTGGGAATAAACACACTGTTAATAAACAGGGAGTGTAATATACTATATACAACATATGCATTATTGTAACTACTAAGTGTTATACATCTAGTATTAAATTCATTATAGTGGGAGGTATTTTATCAATACCTTTCTTTAATTAAAACACATCCAGAAAAATAGAATGATTATTGCCCTAATGAATATATCTTTAACAACACACATGAAATAATACATATACTATAAACTGCACATAGAGTATCTGTGCAGTATTTGTGAAGCATATATGCAGAGCATTCATTAGTATCTATACTAATTCATTAGTATCTATACTGGGTATTTAACTTATTGTTTGTTTTAAAATGACTAATGTGTGTATATTCTTGTAAAATATCCCCCCTTACTCCTTTTGTTCACTTTTGATGATTAATAAGCTTAAACAAATGCGTTTATTTATATATATATATATATATATATATATATATATATATATATATATATATATATATATATATATATATATATATATATATATATATATATATATATATATATATATATAGTCCATATGTAGAAAGTAACAGCACCACTGCATCAATTTTCTTAAAGGTGAATTATTTCTTTATTGGAGATATCACAACAATAAAACAGCGACGTTTCGGACCTACATGGTCCTTAATCATGCATAGTTAAAACACAGTAAAACACACATTTAAAAAGGGTGGTATGACCAATCAGATTTCAGCTCACATTCTTAATTGAATTAACCCATGCCTATCCAGGCAAGATAATATACATATTACTTTTTCTATTGGTGGCCTCTAGTGGTACCATATTGAATAACACCCTATCAAAATTTATAAAAACAAATACAGATCGTAGTCCCTATTCAGACCATAAGGGTACAATGTATTCAATTTCTTGATCCACCAAACTTCTTTTTGTTTTAGTTTAAGTTCTCTGTTACCCACCAATAGAAAAAGTAATATGTATATTATCTTGCCTGGATAGGCATGGGTTAATTCAATTAAGAATGTGAGCTGAAATCTGATTGGTCATACCACCCTTTTTAAATGTGTGTTTTACTGTGTTTTAACTATGCATGATTAAGGACCATGTAGGTCCGAAACGTCGCTGTTTTATTGTTGTGATATCTCCAATAAAGAAATAATTCACCTTTAAGAAAATTGATGCAGTGGTGCTGTTACTTTCTACATATGGACTGTATCTGTTTGGGTTTTTGCTGATAGCCCATTGTAACGAGCACACAGCCAGGTTAAAGCAGTTCATTAAGTGCTGGACTCTATCTGTTTATTTTATATATATATATATATATATATATATATATATATATATATATATATATATATATATATATATATATATATATATAATATCTACACATGGTATGCTATAAAGGTATTTAGAAAAAAAGTTCACTGGTAGTGTAAAGGTAAATGGAAATTAATTGTGTTTTTTTTAAAATGTGGGCGGAGTGTTGCCCTATAAAAGCACACCCTCTAAGAAGGAGGGATATGTCTGATTACGGCCAGACTGGCTGAAACATGTTAGGCTGTGTTTATATATTTTTTTTTCTTATATGGAGACTCTGTTGCCCAGGGTTTTTTATCTTGGCAAACTTTGAATAATAAAGCTTGGAATTTTTATATCATTTGGATGCATGGAATCCTTCATTCTTTTCTTGCTATATATATATATACAGTGGGGCAAAAAAGTATTTAGTCAGCCACCAATTGTGCAAGTTCTCCCACTTAAGAAGATGAGAGAGGCCTGTAATTTTCATCATATGTATACCTCAACTATGAGAGACAAAATGTGGAAACAAATCCAGACAATCACATTGTCTGATTTGGAAAGAATTTATTTGCATATTATGGTGGAAAATAAGTATTTGGTCAATATCAAAAGTTCATCTCAATACTTTGTTATATATCCTTTGTTGGCAATGACAGAGGTCAAACGTTTTCTGTAAGTCTTCACAAGGTTGTCACACACTGTTGCTGGTATGTTGGCCCATTCCTGCATGCAGATCTCCTCTAGAGCAGTGATGTTTTGGGGCTGTCACTGGGCAACACGGACTTTCAACTCCCTCCAAAGGTTTTCTATGGGGTTGAGATCTGAAGACTGGTTAGGCCACTCCAGGACCTTGAAATGCTTCTTACGAAGCCACTCCTTCGTTGCCCGGGTGGTGTGTTTGGGATCATTGTCATGCTGAAAGACCCAGCCACGTTTCATCTTCAATGCCCTTGCTGATAGAAGGAGGTTTGCACTCAAAATCTCATGATACATGGCCTCATTCATTCTTTCATGTACATGGATCAGTCATCCAGTTCCCTTTGCAGAGAAACAGCCCCAAAGCACGATGTTGCCACCCCCATGCTTCACAGTAGGTATGGTGTTCTTTGGTTGCAACTCAGCATTCTCTCTCCTCCAAACACAAGTTGTGTTTCTACCAAACAGTTCTACTTTGGTTTCATCTGACCATATGACATTCTCCCAATCCGCTTCTGGATCATCCAAATGCTCTCTAGCATACTTCAGATGGGCCCGGACATGTACTGGCTTAAGCAGAGGGACACGTCTGGCACTGCAGGATCTGAGTCCCTGGCGGCGTAGTGTGTTACTGATGGTAGCCTTTGTTACGTTGGTCCCAGTTCTCTGCAGGTCATTCACTAGGTCCCCCTCTGTGGTTCTGGGATGTTTGCTCACCGTTCTTGTGATCATTTTGACCCCACAGGGTGAGATCTTGCGTGGAGCCCCAGATCGAGGGAGATTATCGGTGGTCTTGTATGTCTTTCATTTTCAAATTATTGCTCCCACAGTTGATTTCTTCCCACCAAGCTGCTTGCCTATTGCAGATTCAGTCTTCCCAGCCTGGTGCAGGTCTACAATTTTGATTCTGGTGTCCTTCGACAGCTCTTTGGTCTTCACCATAGTGGAGTTTGGAGTGTGACGGTTTGAGGTTGTGGACAGGTGTCTTTTACACTGATAACAAGTTCAAGCAGGTGCCATTAATACAGGTAATGAGTGGAGGACAGAGGAGCCTCTTAAAGAAGAAGATACAGGTCTGTGAGAGCCAGAAATCTTGCTTGTTTGTAGGTGACCAAATACTTATTTTCCACCATAATATGCAAATAAATTCTTTCCAAATCAGACAATGTGATTGTCTGGATTTGTTTCCACATTTTGTCTCTCATAGTTAAGGTATACCTATGATGAAAATTACAGGCCTCTCTCATCTTCTTAAGTGGGAGAACTTGCACAATTGGTGGCTGACTAAATACTTTTTTGCCCCACTGTATATACATATATATATATATATATTTATATATATATATATATATATATATATATATATATATATATATATATATATACACAAATACATATTAATACAGCCAAAGAGGCTTATAGGGTGCCAAATAATAAAAACTGGAGGAAACCAGTAGGAAGCCAAACCAGTGCTGAAACATAATAGGAGAGGATCTGAATTAGATTATATAGACGACCCAACAGGACGAGACAAAGGACAAGTTCCTGCGAAGGAAGGCTTGTGACTAATTCTCAAAAGGTAAAAAATATGCCATCACCCAAACTCCAAATACATCCCCCCATCAATAACTTCACTTTGAGGGGAAATGGGCCTCAACTCAATCCGAGAACGCTTCTCACTGAAGAATAAAATGCAAATCTTCTTCCTTTACCTTCCTCCAGTGGAGGCAAAGACAAGACTGAGTTGCCAGTGAGGTTGGAGGGGTTTTATAGAGCTTTTGGGGTTTGGGAATCTTTGCCTCCTATTAATGGCAGGGAAGAGTAATTCCCAGGAGTAATGGATAGTGGACTCTCACCACCTGTATGAAAGAAAATGTCTTTCATAATTCATTTAGACTGAGTATACAATTTTAAACCACTTCACAATTTACTTATATGATCAAATTTGATTTGTTTTCTTGGTATCCTTTGTTGAAAAACACACCCAGGTAGGCTCAGGAGCTGAGAGCTAGCTGCTGATTGGTGGCTGCACATATATACCTCTTATCATTCAGCCAGTTTCTAGTAGTGCATTGCTACTACTTCAACAAATGATTCCAACAGAATGAAGCAAATTTTATAATAAAAGTAAAATTGGAAAGTTGTTTAAAATTGTATGTTCCATCTGAATCCTGAAAGAAAATGTTGGGATTTCATATCCCCTTAAGTCTAACCCTGCTAAATATATCTTTCCCTAATTGACTTTAACTGATAGCAACTGCAAAACAATGCATTTTATACTAACAATATGACTGCGATTAGATTTGTCATTTGCTCAAGCTCAGATTGGCTCCTCCAAATAAAGCATGTGGTGAGCGGAGTCTGGCTATTGAAAAACAGATGCAGTAAACAATGTATTTTTCAAAAAATGTAATAGCAAAAGACATGTCTTCTAATTACAAGGTGATTACTATCACTTTAAAGGGACAGTAAAGTCATAATTAGACATTATTGATTTAGACAAAGCATAGAATTTTAAATAACCTTCCAATCTACTTCAATTATTTAATTAACTTCCTTCTCTTGTTATCTTTTGCTGAAAGTTTTTTTTAGGAAAGTTCAGGAGCAGCAAAGAACCTAGGTTTTAGCTTCTTATTAGTGACTGCATATATATATACCCATTGTCATTGGTTCATCCATATGTTAAGTTAGAAACCAGTAGTGCATTGCTGCTCCTTCAACAAAGCATACAAGAGAATGAAGCAAATTTGATATTAGAAGTAAACTGGAAAGTTGTTTAAAGGGATACTAAACCCAATTTTTTTATTTTGTGATTCAGATAAAGCATGCAACTTTCTAATTTACTCCTATTGTTAATTTTGCTTCGCTCTCTTTCTATCTTTATTTGAAAAAGTAGGTATTTAAGCTAAGGAACCGGCCCATTTTTTGGTTCAGTAACCCTGGATAGCGATTGCTGATTGGTGGCTACATTTAGCCACCAATCAGCAAGTGCAACCTAGGTGCTGAACCAAAAATGGGCCGGCTCGTAAACTTACATTCTTGCTTTTTCAAATAAAGATAGAAAGATAATTAAGAAAAATAGGAGTAAATTAGAAAGTTGCTTAAAATTGCATGCTCTATCTGAATCAGGAAAGAAAAAAAAATGAGTTTAATATCCCTTTAAAATTATATGTTTTACCTAAATCATGAAAGAAAAAAATATGTGCAAACATACATAGTCAATCCAGGCACCATTGTTCACTGAACCAGATGTTGCAAAGTTTGTCAACATAACCATACAGAGACTCACAAGGTCTTTGTAATAAATGTATAATTGACTAATTTAGTGAGTGATTTTGTCTTAGACTGCTGTTAATTGTGTATTGTATTATGTGTAGTTAAAGTAAACAATAAAGCTTTTCATTAGTTAGCATTTACACTGATTCCTTTCTTCTACCAGAAACATATCTGCCCTCTTGCAATTCATATATTTTAGGCAGCGTCTTCACTCTTGAATTTCCCTAAATGGCCCATTTCACATGGGAAATTCTAGGGAGTGCTACATAAGTCTGGCAGAGATATCTGTAACTATCACACATGTGAACGGGAGGGAGTGAACAGGGTTTATATAGTAACTGAGGGATAAAACTTCTGTAATATATTTAGTGCAGGTTGCAGCGAGGAGCAGAATTAAAGGGACAATGTACCCAGGCAAGCAGCTGGCATATTAATGCAATAATAAAAAAGACACAATATATTAGAATAGATTTTGCAAATGGATAAAATACATTGTGACCCTTAACCTGAAAAAAACTAGAATTGGCCATAAATCTTAGAGGGACAATTTACTCAGCTGAAAATATGGGCTAGCGTCTTTTGTTTGCATAGCTTTTCTATAACCAATACTGCAGCACTGAAATTGTCAATGTAAGGGGTGTTTTCAACAGGCAAAATCATCTATTTCAAGTGAAAAAATAAATGTATTAGGTCTATTTGTAAATAATTAAAACACTCCAGCAGGTAAAATGAATGATTAAGAACATATTAGGTTACAGTACAATGTCCCTTTAAGACATATTCAACCAAATAAATATTGATAAACACGTTAGTATATATGACAGATAATAATTAATTTGTTGTACTCTTTGGTTAATTGAGCAACAAGAATGTATCTTTAATTCAGTGTAATTTTGGAAATTGCGCACTGTGGCAAGATTATGAGTGGGGCGCCATATTGACATGCAGCCGTAAAGGGGCAAATTTACCTGTTTATGGGCGCACATTAAATAACCAGCCATTACAAGTTCAGTTAAATTACAGTAAAAAAAAAGAGGGTAAAATAAATAATTAAAGTATATTGAAAATGTTTTTTTTATTCACTAGACATAATGATACATTTTATATTAGAATTTGAAATTGTTTAATATTTCTTTAAAGCTGTCCCGCACTTTAGTACTTATTATGGAACTCTGTTCCTCTGTCTTACATTCACGTCCCAGATTCACTAAGTAAAACCAGGGACCACCTAAAGTTCACAAGAAATTGTTTACAAAGATAGATAATCTATTTATTATCCATTCTCCAGTTTTGCATCACCAACAGTTTTATTAATACACTTTTTACCTCTGTGATTATCTTGTATCTAAGCCTCTGCAGAATGCCCCCTTATCTCAATGCTTTTGACAGACCTGCATTTTAGCCTATCAGTGCAGACTCATAAATAACTCCACAGGAGTGTGGACAATGTTATCTATATGGTACACATGAACTAGCAGTGTCTAACTGCTAAAAACTGTCAAGAGGCACTGAGATAAAAGGCCTCTTTCAAGAGAGGGCTTAGAAATTAGCATATGAGCCTACCTAGGTTTAGCTTTCAAAAAAGAATTCAAAGGGAACAAAGCAAATTTGATGATAAAAGTAAATTGGAAAGTTGTTTCAAATTGCACGCCCTATCTGAATTGTGAAAGTTTAATTTTGATTTGACTTTCCCTTTAACTTCGCCTGTATCTTACTCCCCTTGAGACCAGCTTTACTCTGCTCAGATCATCAGATTTCACACACACTCACATTTAGGGCTAGATTATGAGTGGTGCCCTAACTGTAGCGCGCAAGAAATATGGGTTATTTCTCACAATGAAAATAGTAAGTGTATTACCAGTTGAAAGTAAACAAGTTCGCTTGAGCGCAATCGAATGTAATGTGCAACGGGTTAGCGCTACTTCAGAGCTTGAGTAAAGAGTACTGCGTTAAAAAATATTTTACTAAACATATCAAAAATACATTTAACAGTACAGAGACTATTAACACTGTCTGATAAAACATATATTTTTTAAAAAATTTGCATTAAAAAGTTAAAGTGCTCAAAGATATGAGGTCTCAGGTGTTAGAAAAAAAGGCTGCAAAGGGCTTTGACATAGAGATACTTACATATACATGTCTACAGATGTGTGTGTATATATATATATATATATATATATATATATATATATATATATATATATATATATATGTGTGTGTGTGTATGTACATATGTACTTATATGTGTATATATGTATTTACAGACATATATACACATTTAAAAACATAAATACATAATTATACATATATAGATATATATATAAGTGCATTGGAGCCCTTTGCAGCAAAATAGCGCTCCACACGTAATCTAGCCCTTAAAGGGACACTGAACCCAAATTTTTTTCTTTCGTGATTTAGATAGAAGATGCAATTTTAAGCAGCTTTCTAATTTACTTCTATTATCAACTTTTCTTCATTCTCTTGGTTTCTTTATTTGAAAACCAAGAATGTAAGTTTAGATGCCGGCCCATTTTTGGTGAGCAACCTGGGTTGTTCTTGCTGATTGGTGGATAAATTCACCCACCAATAAACAAGGGCTGTCCAGAGTCTGAACCAAAAAATGGCTGGCTCCTTAGCTTAGATGCTTTCTTTTTCAAATAAAGATAGCAAAAGAATGAAGAAAAATTGATAATAGGAGTAAATTAGAAAGTTGCTTAAAATTGCATGCTCTATCTGAATCATTAAAGAAGAAAATTGGGTCCAGTGTCCCTTTAATCTTGTTTAACCCCTTAATGACCACAGCACTTTTCCATTTTCTGTCCGTTTGGGACCAAGGCTATTTTTACATTTTTGCAGTGTTTGTGTTTAGCTGTAATTTTCTTCTTACTCATTTACTGTACCCACACATATTATATATCGTTTTTCTTGCCATTAAATGGACTTTCTAAAGATACCATTATTTTCATCATATCTTATAATTTACTATAAAAAAAATGATAAAATATGAGGAAAAATTGAAAAAAAAACACACTTTTTCTAACTTTGACCCCCAAAATCTGTTACATATCTAAAACCACCAAAAAACACCCATGCTAAATAGTTTCTAAATTTTGTCCTGAGTTTAGAAATACCCAATGTTTACATGTACTTTGCTTTTTTTGCAAGTTATAGGGCCATAAATACAAGTAGCACTTTGCTATTTCCAAACCATTTTTTTCCAAAATTAGCGCTAGTTACATTAGAACACTAATATCTTTCAGGAATCCCTGAATATCCCTTGACATGTATATATTTTTTTTTAGTAGACATCCCAAAGTATTGATCTAGGCCAATTTTGGTATATTTCATACCACCATTTCACCGCCAAATGCGATCAAATCCAAAAAATTGTTCACTTTTTCACAAATTTTTTCACAAACTTTCGGTTTCTCACTGAAATTATTTACAAACAACTTGTGCAATTATGGCATAAATGGTTGTAAATTCTTCTCTGGGATCCCCTTTGTTCAAAAATAGCAGACATATATGGCTTTGGCGTTGCTTTTTGGTAATTAGAAGGCCGCTAAATGCCACTGCGCACCACAAGTGTATTATGCCCAGCAGTTAAGGGGTTAATTAGGGAGCTTTTAGGGAGCTTGTAGGGTTAATTTTAGCTTTAGTGTAGTGTAGTAGACAACCCCAAGTATTGATCTAGGCACATTTTGGTATATTTCATGCCACCATTTCACCGCCAAATGCGATCAAATTAAAAAAAACTTAACATTTTTCACAATTTTAGGTTTCTCACTGAAATCATTTACAAACAGCTTGTGCAATTATGGCACAAATGGTTGTAAATGCTTGTCTGGGATCCCCTTTGTTCAGAAATAGCAGACATATATGACTTTGGCGTTGCTTTCTGGTAATTAGAAGGCCGCTAAATCCTGCTGCGCCTCACACGTGTATTATGGCTAGCAGTGAAGGGGTTAATTAGGGAGTTTGTAGGGAGCTTGCAGGGTTAATTTTAGCTTTAGTGTAGAGATCAGCCTCCCACCTGACACATCCCACCCCCTGATCCCTCCCAAACAGCTCCCTTCCCTTCCCTCCCCCACAATTGTCCCCGCCATCTTAAGTACTGGCAGAAAGTCTGCCAGTACTAAAATAAAAGGGTTTTTAAAAAAATAATATTTTTTTTTAGCATATGTACATATGCTACTGTGTAGGATGCCCCCAACCTCCCTGATCCCCCCCAAAACCTCTCTCTAACCCTCCCCTCTGCCTTATTGGGGGCCATCTTGGGTACTGGCAGCTGTCTGCCAGTACCCAGTTTGCAATAAAAAGTGCAATAAAAAGTGCTTTTTTGTTTTGTTTTTCTTTTCTGTAGTGTAGCTTCCCCCACACAGACAAACCCCCACCACCTTGCTGATCGTTTTTTTTTTTTTTTAAATTTTGGACTTTCAACATTTGTAATTTTCAACATTTTCTGTAGTGTAGCGGTTCCCACCCGCTCCCTCCCCGTGCATGCGCCCGCCCCCACCCTCCCGTGCACGCGCGCGCCCGTGCGCGCCCCCAGCCACCCCCGCCCCCTTCACATAACCAGGGCCATCGATGGCCGCCACCCGCCTCCCGGTCCGGCTCCCACCCACCAACGCAGTAAGCCACTGATCTCCGGTGCAGAGAGGGCCACAGAGTGGCTCTCTCTGCACCGGATGGCTTACAAAGGTTATTGAAGGATGCCTCCATATCGAGGCATCACTGCAATAACCGGAAAGCAGCTGGAAGCGAGCAGGATCGCTTCCAGCTGCTTTCCACACTGAGGACGTGCAGGGTACGTTCTCAGGCGTTAACTGCCTTTTTTCTGAGGACGTACCCTGCACGTCCTCAGTCGTTAAGGGGTTAAAGTGTAGATTTCAAAAAATTAAAAGCAGAAAAGCTTTGTATGACAAAAACCAATTACACAACGTCTTTTTCTTTGCTTTCTTTTTCTTTTCTAACTTTTTTATACATTATGCTTCTTCCAGGAAGGGGCACTTACAATACAGATGGTTTGCAAATCAACCTCTTTATAGCTCTTTAAAAGCTGTTAATTCTAAGTGTCTTAAGCCTTTCCCTGATGACTCATGGGGATTGTAATCTTCTTTATTTAACCTTTTGTTAAGGTGTAATCATTGCTACGTTAGCTTTAAAATAATCTTCTTTTTTTATCTACAATATGTCTAGTAATTTAATTTTACCTATCTCATTCTGGCGATTGTTATTTTATTGACCTGTTTATATTCAGACACACCCATTGCTTTTTAAGGTGGGTATAAATTGAGAATATTAAAGGGACACTCTACAATAGAATTGTTATTGTTTTAAAAGATGCATAATCCCTTTATTACCCATTCCCTAGTTTTGCACAACCAAAACAGTTATATTAATACGCGTTTTACCTCTGTAATTACCTTGTATCTAAGCATCTTCTGACAGCCCCCTGATCACATGACTTTATATTTATTATCTATTGACTATCTAAATAACTCATTGGGCATGATCACAATGTTATCTGTATGTAGGGTTGTCACCCGTCCCTTAAAATACAGAACACTTTTAAGTTACACATGCTGCGGGGTGTTCAGGGAGGAATAGGAATAGTGCTGTCCAGAAACACAATACATGTTCCTTCCTGCACACCCTGCATTATGTATAACTTATAAGTGTCCAGGAAAACATGGTTGAGGTGGCAACCCTGTCTATATGGCCCACATGAACTAGCAGAATCCTGTTGTGAAAAGCAAATAAAAAAGCATGTGATTAAGAGGCTGCCTATAATGGCTTAGAACCAGGCAGAAATTTAGAGGTTTAAATGTTATAAAGTAAATTAATATATCAATGTTGGTTGTGCAAAGCTGGGGAATGGGTAGTAAAGGCGTTATCTATCTTTCTAAACAATAACAATTTTAGTGTAGACTGTCCCTTTAAAGACAGTAAACTTATAAAATAATGTTATATAATGCTGCACATAGTGCAGCATTATATAACATTATCTTAGCGGCAGGTGGCAAAAACAAAAGCTTTACAACATATTTTATATCAAACTTGGATTTAGCAGCTCTCTGCTCCAGGATCTTCTGAGCAGGTCTTGGATTTTAAAAGCGCTTTGCGGGCGCACTGTCTAATCACAGCGTGCCCTATTGCGTAATTGAAATGAATGTAGCTCGCTCCCACTACCAAACCAGAGCGGGAGCGAGCTGCATTCATTTCAATGGCTGTCTAATCACAGCGCCCCCGCAAAGCGCTTTTAAAATCCAAGACCCGCTCAGAAGATCCTGGAGCGGAGAGCTGCTAAATCCAAGTTTGATATAAAATATCTTGCAATGCTTTTGTTTTTGCCACCTGCTGTTAAGATAATGTTATATAATGCTGCACTATGTGCACTTTATTATTATATTGTTGCTTGCATGTAAATATTTGTTTAAACCTGACAAGAATATGTGTGTAGCCACCAGGGCCACCAATAAGATTTGTGGGGTTCTAGGCAAGACAAATCATGGGGCCCCCTCAGCCCTGTGCCCATATAACCCTCCCTATGTATGCCTTTATAGCCATATTCAGGGTGTTCTATATAAATAATAACACTAAATATCACACCTCCTAATACCATAAACACTTCTTCATAAACTAAATACAGAATACCCTCACCCCTAACAGTGCAGGGCCCAAAGAAAAGTGTGGGGTCTGGGGTGAAAGGGTGTGCTTGGTAGCTACTAATCAGCAGCTAGCACCCAGTAATGCACTGCATGCCCTTACCATCTCATTGCCATGTGGATGGTGCAAAGGAACCAAAAACAATATTTATTTATTTATTTATTTAGTGGTGTTTTGAGATAGTGGTAAACTGATGCTTAATAGGGAACCACTATGCGTGTGTTTGAAACCTGTTGGAAATAATAAGTTCCATATTGCAGTATACTATAGAAAATGATACAAGTATGTTTCAAATGTATGTCTCTTTCCACTCCCCCCTGTATCATGTGACAGCCATCAGCCAATCACAAATGCATATACGTATATATTCTGTGAATTCTTGCACATGCTCTGTAGGAACTGGTGTCTCAAAAAGTGTAAATATAAAAAAAGACTGCACATTTTGTTAATGGAAGTAAATTGGAAAGTTGTTTAAAATTGCATGTTCTATCTAAAAAGTTGCATGTTCTATCTAGAAAGTTTAATTTTGACTTGAGTGCCCCTTTAATTTATGTGGTGCATGGTTTGCTGAAAAACAAGGTATGATTTGTATGTGTACCTCACAGAAGAGACACTGAAACTGGTGGATAAATGCAGTGAGTGCAAACAACTTATACAGTTTACTATAAAGGTGTGAAATGGGTTTGTGCTGAAGGGTTTAAACTTTGCAGGGATGGTGAACCTTGGCTTTTCAGATGTTTCAGAACTACATTTCCCATGATGCTCAACTGGACTTCAGAGTGCCTAAGCATCATGGGTAATGTAGCTCTGAAACACCAGGAGTGCCAAGGTTCCCCATCCCTGGTTTACAGGGACAGTAAACACCTTGTAATTACAAGACATTTCTGTTGTGTTGCTATAGAATAACATATCAGCAAAGTCTAAATATTTCTTTAAACACAATAACATCCTTATTACTGCAATTATTTATCAATAGCCAAACTCCACCCACCATTTGCCTTGTTTGGAGGAGCCAATCTGGGCTTTAGATCACACTCAACACAGCTAATCCTGGCTATAATGTTAGCATAGAATGCATTGTTTTGCAGTTGTTATCTGATAAAGCCAATTAGAAATGGGTATGTAGCAGGGTTAGCCTTCAGAAGTCAGAAGGGTGCCATTTAAATTCTGGGAATTAGATGTTGCTCAATTTTCAGAGCTAAATTTACATGAAAAAGGGGCAAAATAAATAATGAACGTATATTGAAAAGTTATTTCATCATGCACACTCTATATATAAATATCAAGGTGTTTACTGTCCCTTTAAGGATATTTCTAATTGAGTAGATAATTAGTAACTTGTGCTAGTGAGGAACACGCTTGTGCTCAAGCAGATTTTCTTAGAATGTCCCCCATTAGCAAGCAAGTTCTGGAGCTGAAGAACAATAGTTCTGTGTGTTTGTGTTTAAAATATATTCAGTGACCTTCAGCAGCAAGATCTGTATGAATTGAGCATATTTGTACAAGTTTTTAACCAATAAACTAACACAGTTTGCCACCACAAGCAACAAATGTTACCCAGAATTGTTACATTAGATTAGAAGATAACCCGCAATGGGTTGCTTCCCTTCAATGATGCAATTACAAGGCTTTTTCTGTAATCTTGCAATAAATTTACATACTGACTAAGTCTGACAACTGTCTGTATACATTAACACTTTGTTTGCTGCAATTGACTTTCAGCTGCCGCTGTCATTCTGTTATCAAATCCTACATTGATTTGTAATATCTAGAATAGGGCAAAAATTAAAGTATATTGCAATTTTCTTTTACTATATATAATTAAGCATTTTATATTACATTCACAGTGTGTCAAGTCTTTGTTAACTGGCTTTGTCACAAAGAAAGTTGCAACTCCTTCTTGTAGCCAAGGGGTTAAATATAATAGCAGCATTGAAATAGATTATACATTGTCCGCAAAGCAAGCAAAAATATAGCTTCTTTTATCTTATCTCTTCTGCTAAAGCAATACATTTAGGTCATGCCAATAGACATTTGCAGGAAATACATTAGACATTGTTAATGAAGGAAGCACAGGGAATACGATGCTGTGAAGAACACAAAACTGTGTCTAAATACATTTGGCATGCACTTTTGCAAACAGATTATCATCAGCTGAAGCAGAATTTATCCTGGGGCTTTAATTGATGAAATCATTACATCTTATTTAAAGACTTATGTTCTTCGCAGGGAGAGGTGAAGTTTTGAGATCAGGAAGACTAAATATTTAGCCTAGTTTCATTAAATAAAAAAGTTTGTGTTCTCAACATAACAATTAATGTCCTTGACAATTGACATTGTTTTAAGGAATAACAAACAATTCAAGGGATATGAAAGCCAACATTTTTCTTTCATGATTCATATAAAACGTACACTCTTAATCATCTTTCCAATTTACTTCAATCTCACTTTCTTAATTCTTATGGTGCCCATTGCAGAAGGAGCAGCAATGCATTACTGGGAGCTAGTTAAAACTCAACAATATATTTGTAGCCATCAATCAACAGTTTCTGAGCCTACCTAGGTATGCTTTTCAATAAAGAATGCAAAGAGAAGAAATCAGATTAGATCATATATATACATTGGAAAATGTTTTTAAAACTGCATGCTCTATCTGAATCATGAAAGAAAAAAATGTGGGTTTCATGTCCCTTTAACCTTGTCAACTATTCCCATTATCTGTCAATGAAAGCTGCATGTGCATTATTATTCAATTCTTTTTGCTTACTTTTATTCCTTCTGTAATATTTTTGAGATTTCTTGATTTCCTGTGTAATATTTTCAGAGAGATATTCCAACCATGTAATTCACTAGAGAGTGTATTTTAAAAATGTGTAAATTTACCAAATGTTTGTAAAATTGGCACTACAGTTTAGGTGGAAAAAAACATAATTTATGTAACAACTTACCTGGCAAGAGTCCATGAGCTAGTGACATATGGAATATACAATCCTACCAGGAGGGGCAAAATTTCCAAAACCTCAAAATGCCTAAAAATACACCCCTCACCACACCCACAATTAGGGTTGCCACCTGTCCCTTAAAATACAGAACACTTTTGAGTTACACATGCTGCAGGGTGTGCAGGGAGGAATATGAATAGTGCTGTCCAGAAACACAATACATGTTCCTCCCTGCTCACCCTGCAGCATGTGTAACTCATAAGTGTCCAGGAAAACATGGCTGAGGTGGCAACCCTACCCACAATTCAGTTTAACGAATAGCCAAGTAGTGGGGTGATAAAATAAGGAGTAACAAAGCATACAAAAAGAGGAACTGGAAATATAATTGTGCTTTTATACAAAAATCATAACCACCAAAAAAGGGTGGGCCTCATGGACTCTTGCCAATATGAAAGAAATTCATTTATCAGGTAAGTTCTTACATAAATTATGTTTTCTTTCATGTAATTGGCAAGAGTCCATGAGCTAGTGACGTATGGGATAGAAATACCAAAGATGTGGAAGACCACAGAAGAGTCACTAGAAAGGGAGGGATAAAATAAAAAAATTAAATCCACAAAAAAATAAGTCTTTCTCATAAATTTCACATAAATTTCAGGAAAAAAACTTAAATCATAAGCAGAAGAATCAAACTGAGACAGCTGCCTGAAGAACTTCTCTACCAAAGACTGCTTCAGAAGAAGCAAATACATCAAAATGGTAAAATTTTGTAAATGTATGCAAAGAATACCAAGTTGCTGCTTTGCAAATCTGATCAACCGAAGCTTCATTCTTAAAAAGCCCAAGAGACTGTCCCGAATCCAAATAAGCCCTGTGAATCAAAAGCTTTAACCAAGATGCCAAAAAAATGGCAGAGGCTTTCTGACCTTTCCTAGAACCAGAAAAGACAACAAATAGACTAGAAGTCTTCCTGAAATCCTTAGTAGCCTCAACATAGTATTTCAAAGCCCTTACCACATCGAAAGAATGTAAAGATCTTTCAAAAGTATTCTTGGGATTAGGACACAAGGAAGGAACAAGAATTTCCCTACTAACTTTCACTGTGAACAAGATCACAAAAACAAAGGCACCTCCTAGTGTGATACAGTTGATGTAAAATGGATTAAATAAATGCCAGATTATGGACATAGTTTCAAGTATTAAAATTTATACACCGTAACTTATAAATCAGTAAAAAACGGATATGCCCATTACCTGGTTTAATAATGAGTGTATTAATGATCCTATTGGTAAGCAAATTTTCTCACATCATTACATAACAAACAGGGACCAAACAGCAAGTTCATTTATATGGATATCTGGTACCCCTAGATTCCAGCAATAATGGACGGGTAGTGAATTTCACAATTAAAATGCAATAAAATGTGATTGGACATATGCACAATAGTCCATAACAATAGAATATAATTGGGCTCTAAGCAGAAGTATTTTTGATGGGTTATATATAAATTATATTGTGTTGACATGACACTCCCATTTAGGTATTTTTTAAAGTTGTGATTGAATAATATGTATTTATGTACTTGTAATGATTGTGTATCAGAGTTTGACATGATGTCAGAGTTTTAGAAATAGGCTAACTACACCCCCAGTACCTTGAATGGGATTAATTAAGCACCCATACATCTGAGAGTTGTGTTAGCGAATAGAGGATAGGGATTGGTTATTTGTTATACTTAAACCAGAACTCTCATTATGTGAACAGAAGCCTGATGAAACAGACAGCAGTCTGAGAAACGCGTTGCATTCTGTATTTTTAATGTCAGAGTCATATGGTTGACATCTGAATTTTATATACCATTAAATTGTGGATTTTTTATACTTCTTCTGAGAGTCTGTGCCTATTTTATCTACCGAGGACACCGGGGACACCGGTACTTACGCTGTTACAGTGAGCTGGGACACTGCAAGTTCCCAGTCTGCCCTCACAATTTGGTGCTGCTCCACTTGTGAGTATAAATCTGGCATTTATTTAATCCATTTTACATCAACTGTATCACACTAGGAGACGCCTTTGTTTTTGTGATCTTGTTCACATTGAAAATTTGTATCCTGACCGTTTGCCTGGCAAAGAGCTGACTCCATATTTGGTGTGACCAACACAGGAGTCACCATCTGAATAACACAGGAGGAATATTAACATCAAGAATACATACATACCTCTGGATCCATTTAAGGACTGACACTGTGAACAGATAAGAGTCAATACTACTTCTTGTGCGGATATTCATTACCATATTGTCTAATAACATTTGCTATATGTATACCATTATATACACTCTAACTATTATTATTATTTGTTTTAATCAATACATGCACCTTAGATAGTGGGTTGTATTTTAAGAACCCTTTTTTGATATTTTTTGGTGCTTTCTTTTGCGCCCCCTAGAGTTGACACCTAGAGGCCTACTTATCAAGTCGTCAACTGTGCTGCATTCAATGGCACCAATACACTCGCCTGACATCGCCTAACATCGCAGCCGCGGAACTGAATACGCTCTCCATATATATATAAAAAGCTGTCAAAAAGCCGCGCACCAAGTACGGGGCGATGAGCAGCGGACTGTTGTTAACTAAACAGTCATCGATCTCGCTGCTATTCAGCTTTTTCCCAGCTTTATTTATACCCTGTCACTAAACACTGCCACTATACTAAAATGTTTAACCCCTATCCCGCCGCTCCCAGACCCCTCCGCAACTAAAGTTATTAACCCCTATCCCGCCACTCCCGGACCCCTCCGCAACTAAATAAAATGATTAACCCCTATCCCGCTGCTCCCGTACCCCTCCGCAACTAAATAAAGTTATTAACCCCTATCCCGCCGCTCCCAGAGCCCACCGCAACTCTAATAATGTTATTAACCCCTATTCCGCCGCTCCTGGAGCCCACTGCAACTAAATAAAGTTATTAACCCATATTCCGCCGCTTCCAGAGCCCACCGCAACTAAATAAAGTTATTAACCCCTATTCCGCCGCACCCGGAGCCCACCGCAACTGAATAAAGTTATTAACCCCTATCCCGCCGATCCCTGAGCCCACCGCAACTACATAAATATATTAACCCCTAAACCCCTGGCCTCCCACATCACTACCACTTACTAAAGCTATTAACCCCTAAACCGCCAGCCCCCCACATCGCCATGAACTAAATTAATCTAGTAACCCCTAAACCTAACAACCAGCTAACTGTACATTAAAGGATTACTTTCTGTTATAATTTTTAAGCTAAACAACTAACATATTAAAGTTAATAAACATTAATTAAAACCTACTGACCTATATTTTCTCCAAAACGAAGTTTCATAACGTTCTAAAACTTATATCTTTTTTTCGCCGATGATATCACGTTATCCTGCCCACTATTTTCAGCACTGCATGTTCAAAATACTTAAACCAATAACTTTGTGTTTAAAGCGCCATTTTGAAACCTAGGTATTGTAAACGGATTGGTACAGAGCAAAGGATACCCACAGAGTGGGTTTGGAAAACAATTAAATTTGCAGACAAGATTTCTGATATACGGTAGAGATATGTTAATGAAATGCTATTGATAAAAAGCGTATTTGGGGTAGTTAGTTAGTAACAGGCATAGAAAATATTTACTTACAGTGGCCCTTTAAATATTAACTTATCCCTTATAATAAATTTAAACTTACCTGTAGATTTAAATTAAACTATATTAAACTATTAATTACCTACCCTAACTATTATACTAAAATTCCAATAAACTATATTAAACTATTAATTTATCTACCCTAACTATTATACTAAAATTACATTAAACTACAAATTAAATTAACTATATTTTACTGTATAGTTAAAAACCTAACCCTACTCAAATTAATTAAATCTACTATTAAAAATTACAAAGTTACAAAAAATAAACACTAAGTTACACAAAATAACAAACACTAAGTTACAAAAAAATAAAATAAACACTAAGTTACACAAACTAAAAAATAAATTATCAAATATTTAAACTAATTACACCTAATCTAAGAGCCCTATGAAAATAAAAAAGCCCCCCCAAAATAAAAAAAACCCTAGCCTACAATAAAATAAGCTCTTTTACCTGTAAATAAAAATACAAATACCCCCCCCAACAGTAAAACCCACCACCCACACATCTAACCCCCCCAAATAAAATTCTATCTAAAAAACCTAAGCTCCCCATTGCCCTGAAAATGGTATTTGGATGGGCATTGCCCTTAATAGGGCATTTAGCTCTTTTTCCGCCCAAAGTCCCTAATCTAAAATTAAAACCCACCCAATAAACCCTTAAAAAAACCTAACACTAACCCCCGAAGATCCACTTACAGTTTTTGAAGACCCGACATCCATCCTCAACGAAGCGGCAAAAGTCCTCAGAAGTCTTCATCCAAGCGGGCTAAAGTCTTCATCCAAGCCGGCAGAAGTCTTCATCCAGAAGGCATCTTCTATCTTCATCCATCCGGTGCGGAGCGCCTCCATCTTCAAGACATCCGGCACGGTGCATCCTCTTCAATCAACGTCTTCTTGAACAATGAAGTTTTCTTTAAATGACGTCATCCAAGATGGTGTCCCTTAGATTCTGATTGGCTGATAAAATTCTATCAGGCAATCGGAATTAAGGTTGAAAAAATCCTATTGGCTGTTGCATTCAGCCAATAGGATTGAGCTTTCATCCTATTGGCTGATCCAATCAGCCAATAGGATTGAGCTTGCATTCTATTGACTGATTGGATCAGCCAATAGGATGAAAGCTCAATCCTATTGGCTGATTGCAACAGCCAATAGGATTTTTTCAACCTTAATTAGATGGAATCTAAGGGACGCCATCTTGGATGACGTCATTTAAAGGAAACTTCATTGTTCAAGAAGACGTCGATTGAAGAGGATGCTCCGTGCCGGATGTCTTGAAGATGGAGCCGCTCTGCACCAGATGGATGAAGATAGAGGATGCCGTCTGGAAGAAGACTTCTGCCGGCTTGGATGAAGACTTCGCCTCGCTTGGATGAAGACTTCGGCCCGCTTGGATGAAGACTTCTGCTGGCTTCGCTGAGGACTTCTGCCACTTCGTTGAGGATGGATGTCGGGTCTTCAAAAACTGTAAGTGGATCTTCGCAGGTTAGTGCTAGTTTTTTTTAAGGGTTTATTGGGTGAGTTTTAATTTTAGATTAGGGACTTTGGGCGGAAAAAGAGCTAAATGATCTTTTAAGGGCAATGCCCATCCAAATGCCCTTTTCAGGGCAATGGGGAGCTTAGGTTTTTTTAGATAGAATTTTATTTGGGGGGGTTGGTTGTGTGGGTGGTGGGTTTTCTGTTGGGGGGGTATTTGTATTTTTATTTACAGGTAAAAGAGCTGATTTCTGCGGGACAATGCCCCGCAAAAAGCCCTTTTAAGGGCTATTGGTAGTTTATTGTAGGCTAGGTTTTTTTTTTATTTTGGGGGGTCTTTTTTATTTTCATAGGGCTTTTAGATTAGGTGTAATTAGTTTAAATATTTGACAATTTATTTTTAGTTTGTGTAACTTAGTGTTTATTTTTTTTTGTAACTTAGTGTTTGTTATTTTGTGTAACTTAGTTGTTAGTTTTTTGTAACTTTGTAATTTTTAATAGTAGATTTAATTAATTTGAGTAGGGTTAGGTTTTTAACTATATAATATAGTTAATTTAATTTGTAGTTTAATGTAATTTTAGGATAACAGATAGGGTAGCTTAATTATTAGTTTAATATAGTTTAATGTAATTTTAGTATAACAGTTAGGGTAGGTTAATTATTAGTTTAATATAGTTTAATGTAATTTTAGTATAATAGTTAGGGTAGATTAATTAATAGTTTAATATAGTTTATTGTAATCTTAGTATAATAGTTAGGGTAGGTAATTAATAGTTTAATATAGTTTAATTTAAATCTAAAGGTAAGTTTAAATTTATTATAAGATAGGGATGAGTTAATATTTAATGTAAAGTTAGCAGTTTGTTAGGTTTAGGGGTTAATAGATTAATTTAGTTTATGGCGATGTGGGGGGCTGGCGGTTTATGGGATAATAGGTTTAGTAAGTGGTAGTGATGTGGGAGGCCAGGGGTTTAGGGGTTAATATATTTATTTAGTTGCGGAGGGGAGCAGCGGGATAGGGGTTAGTAACTTTATTAGAGTTGCGGTGGGCTCCGGGAGCGGCGGGATAGGGGTTAATAACTTTATTAGAGTTGCGGTGGGCTCCAGGAGCGGCGGGATAGGGGTTAATATATTTAAGTGGCGGCGGGGTCCGGGAGTGGCGGGATAGGGGTTAATTACATTATGTAGGTTGCAGCGATGTTGGGGAGCGGCGGGATAGGGGTTAATACTTTTATGTAGGTGGCGGTGATGTCGGGGAGGCAGATTAGGGGTGTTTAGACTCGGAGCTTATGTTAGGGTGTTAGGTGTAAACATAACTTTTATTCTCCCATAAGAATCAATGGGGTATCGGGCAGCAGTGAACATGAGCTTTCGCTGCTTTCAGACTCCCATTGATTGGGCCGGAATAGTGCCAAGCGTACCTGTTAGATATTTGTTAACTAGCAAAAGTAGTCAGATAGTGCCGAATTTGCATTCGGAACATCTGTAATGACGTAAGCATCGATCTGTGTCGGACTGAGACTGGCGGATCGTATGTTACGTCACAATTTTCAACTTTTGCCGGTCTGTAGGCTTTGATAAATAAGGTGAATCAGGCTCGCCACAATTACGCTGCAGAATTCCAGCGTATTTGCGGTTGACGGCTTGATAAATAGGCCTCATACTGTTTTAATACATTTTTGGCACATTAGCCCAGGATTTTGGCACATTTTGGCCTATTGGATAAGAATAATCATGTACTACCTCTATTAATATGAGATAAAACAGGATCTTAAATATTTTCTTCACATTCTGAGTGAGATCATATGAAGAATCTCTCTTTTGTTGTTGGACTCTCTTTATCTCTGGTGTGACTTCTTTCTTGTTGGGAGGAGGGCTTCCAGGTCAGAAGTTTGTACGCGTATGATATTTCTTTCTCCATATGTTTGTAATGTTTAAATGGAGATGAAACCCCATTTTTCCCAATGAAATCAGATGGAGCATACCATTTTAAATAACTTTCCAATTTACTTCTATTATCTAATTTGCTTCGTACTTCTGGTATCCTCTTTTGAAAAGCATATCTAGGTACACTTAGAAGCAGCAATGCATTACTGGAAGCTAGCTGCTGAGCAGTAACGGCACAATATGCATCTTGTCATTGGCTCACCCAATGTGTTCCGCTAGTTCCCAGTAAAGCATGGCTGCTCCTTCAACAAAGGATATCAAAAGAATTAAGCAAATTTGATAACACAATTAAATTGGAAAGGTGTTTAAAATTGTATTCTCTATCTGAATCAGTACAGAAAAAAATGTGTGGTTGTATTTCCCTTTAAAGGAAATAAAACCAGTTCTTGATTGTTCTTAGTGAATCTGCTGGCTGGCAGAAATAAATGTTCTTATATAATGAGGAGGGATATCAGATTCTGAACTGCGTGCTCCTCTTTTTTTCATAACGAAATAAGCAGAATGTATCTGTAATTCAATTCTTTCATGTGAATGTAGTTAGATTATGTTGAAGGCCATTGCTCTGAGCATTCACAAAATTGTATTACATTTCAACAATGCCATTATCATAGGAAGATTAGGTGGCACCTTCAAGGCATGTTCCAGCATAGCAACCAGACAGGAACTTGGTGACAGTTTAAGCCATTTTAATGACCCTTAAAAGAAAAGAAAAGTGACAGTTTATGGTTCAGATTTTTCAGTGCATTGCATTTCCTTAAGATGTACAGCCTAGCTCCAAGAATTCTAACCATGTGAGATGAAGGGAATGAGACAAGTACACAAGGAAGTATACTAAGCATTTTATCCTTTTATAAGTTCTCCTCTATAAAAAGCACAACTGGGCTAACAGAAGCTGCTCCCAGGTAGTGACTCGCCAATGAACAAGCTACAGGTAAGGTTGCCAGCTGTCCTACATTAAAATACTGGACAACCTGTAGGCGACTGGACACGGTTGGTAGGTGGGGCCACACAATAGCCCCATTAAAAGGTCTTCCTTAAACCGCACCCTTTACGCAACTATATGTATGTTCACAACTGGACAGTCATTATATCCTCTTTGAATGCCAGTTACATACAAATAATTGTGTTATTCTATTTGGCTGCCAGTAACACACATACACAGTAGTGATTTGACAGCCAGGCATACACATAGAGCAGTAATTTAACACTCCCAAGACTGTCAGTAACATAAAAAAGTGTTATTTTTTTTACAAACATTGACTGGCAGTAACATATTTAGTGGTGAATGCACAATATAGCTTCTTTTAGGTCCATATTTGTATTACTTAGAGGCATAGCACACCTTTTAAAATTAGTATTTTTGTGTAGATTTTACTGGACAGTCTGCATAATACTGGACTGTCTCGTTGAATACTGGACTTTTCGCAACCATAGCTACAGGGCTGACGTTCGTTCCTGGTTGAACGCTTCTCTTTCTGTGTATAGTTTTTAATGTCCCACTGGACAATGCAGCATAAAAATGGTTTGACAGTTCCCCCCCATTCTGCAGTCTCAAGTACTTAGAGGGATAGAGTGTGCTAGTGTTGTAAGTCGTTTCTCTGGAAGCTTCTCAAGTTCTGGCTAGAAAAGAGAAGCCTATAAAAATATCCTTTGAGGTTACATAATGATGTTACATGGTTGATTATATCCCTTTTATTTTTTTGCACAAACTACTACACATAATTTGAAATTCTATGTAGTTTAAATCAATGGTAAGCAATAGGCAGCCTTCAAATTCTTCTTCCCACATACATTCACTTTTCAGGAGAAGGAGAAAATGTGTTATCTGTATCATCTAATACTTTATTTCCATCTGTTTATTTCATGAAACACCTAGGGTCAAATTTATTAAATTCTGAACTGACAAGTTTTGTTCTCAGGAACTTTATCCGCCCGGCATTATGGCAAGCGGGCAGCATCCTCTGCCTGCATTTAACATTGCACAAGCAATTGTGCTTGAGCAGGGCTTGTCAATCATCTGGATCAGATCGGGATGATTTAACTCTGTGAGCCTTGAGGTGTCAGAGAGGCTAAGTAGCATGTGGTCCAGTTGTGAAAAGACTGTCCAGTTGTTAAAGGGACATGAAAACCAATTTTTTTTATTTCATGATTTAGATAGAGAATACAATTTTAAATAACATTCCACTTTACTTCTATTATCTAATTTGCTTCATTCTTTAGATATATTTGTTGAAGAAATAGCAATGCACATCGGTGAGCCAATCAAAGGCAAAAAGAGGCATCTATGTGCAGCCACCAATCAGCAGCCACTGAGCCTATTTAGATATGATTTCCATAAAATTAGGTAATAGAAGTAATTTGCAAAGTTGTTTAAAATGTCATGCTCTATCTAAAGCATGAAAGAGAAAAAATGGGTTTCATGTCCCTTTAAGCTTATTTGCGTGAGCCTAAACGCTCAGGCCCCAAAGCTGCAACCGCAGATTCTTCCTCTGACCTGAAATATCTAAATCGTGCCCAGAATTTTCCAGCTATACCTCTGAACTACCTATCCATGCCTACAGATCACATGAAATTGCCGCCAGATGGTTTAGCCTCACCCTGGATCATTGAGGTTCCGCCCATTGCTTTTATGTGCCATATGTTGAGAGCTATGAAATATAATTTTAGGATGTGAAATAAATAAGTTGCTGCACTGTATTATCGTTTTTCCAGTGTGCTTTATTATGACTTTACCATTGTTACAAACACATACATTTGTTTTCTGTCTGTGTAAACTTAAGAAGTGGGGTTTTTTACACACAAAAAATAAATCTATATCATTCTGAAAGATAAATTGCATCTAGTAACAAGACAGATGATAGCACTTGCAAGGATAAAAAGAAAAGCAAATATCTCACTAAAGCACTAAGGGATTAAATGCCTATCAGTCGTTACCAGCAGAGAGGTGAACCTTAATATACTGATTAAATTAAATAAACACACAACTGTTTTTGGGTAAATTTTTTGACTGTCACAGGTCAAAACATTTATTAAACTTAAAATAACATAAATAAACAAACCGACAAGAACTAAGATGGTGGCAAGAGAGAATGCTAATCAAACCCAGCGCTGCTGGAGGTTAGCGGCCCAATAACGGAATCTGCAGCAGAGGCACCCTCTGCTCAAGGAAATGCTACTAAGGGGTTGCTGAGATCACGTGACCCACCCACAAGGGGAAGGAGGGGCACCTCATGTGCACTTAAGGCTGTCCACCCCTCTCACTTTTAGATTGGTCATCACTCCCCCCATTCGCCCCTTTCCAGCGTAACAGGGCCGCTACCTCCCGCAGTCAGGGTACGGAAAAGTTCTCCCCCCAGGAAGGTATCTGTTACTCAGCCGCTTGAACCGGGTAAACAGAGATGGTAGACACCTAATTATTGCTCTGGACTTACTGAGATTAGCCTGATTAGGCATACCTATGCCGTCGTCTTCAAAACAGAAAAAAGCAGAGCACAGGTAAAGCACTCAAATAGCATTTATTTAGCAGCAGGTAAAACAAACAAATAAAAGTATACTTGCAAGTACAAGAAGAATAGTATGACGCGTTTCGGCTTTGCGCCATTATGAGATACCTAAGTATTGTCTCATGCTTGTTACCTTATATAGGCACCTGTTTATACTGATTGGATATGCCTAGTGATCACTGGAAAAACAAACCCTCCTATATATTAACCCCATATCATCCCTATATGATATATATAATACCATCCAAAAAATATCCCAGTATGAGCACAAATACATTAAACAATTTCTTTTACTATATAATTAAATAATTAATTCTTAAACCTTGTTTTGTTACAGATGTATGTTCCAAAAAATGTATACATATATACAGTATATATATATATATATATATATATATACATACATATATATAAATATATATATAAATACATACAAATATACACACACATACATAACTATACATCTAGAGTATTCTATATACAAAGATCTTCTGTATACATGTCATACCAAAAATTAACAAAAATACTTATACAATAAACCACTTTATGGCTTTTTACATGTCAGAATTGACATGTAAAAGTTCAGAATTTAAGATATTAAAGGTACACTGCCGGAATTCTCTGGATATCCATTACATCCTCCACATCTGATAGTGATACTATTAAAATGGCATGGTTTATCAATAAGTAAACCTAAATCTTTAATATTATGGGAAGGGGTTTAAATATTCATTCATAAACCAAAAAACTTCTACTTCCAAACATTTATAATATCTGCCTACGTGTTAAACCCATGAGGCTTCCCTTCTGGATAAGAGGCTATCAAGATGTCCACCCCTTTCTGGAGTCCTGACTTTGTCTATAATCAGCCATTTGAAGGTGTCAACATGGCCGTTATGTTTCTCTATAAAGTGTTCTGCAAGGGCAGAGCAGGGAATCGATGAAGAAATATCATTCAGGTGCTCCCTGATTCTTACCCTTGCCTCCCTGGTGGTCATGCCCACATACTGCATCTTGCATTCAATGCACTGAGCCAAATAGACCACATATTTAGTCCTGCAGTTAGTATAACTTGTGACATCACAGACCTTTTGTGTTGCACAGGACTGGAATTGCTTCGCTACCCATGCATGGCCACATGCCTTGCATTTATGATTACCACATTTATAGTGGCCTTTACAAGTGAGCCAGTTACCTTTGTTCATGTTTTTCTCTTTAACCATACTCGGGGAAAGGTAATTTCCAAAAGTACGGTTTAGTTTGGTAACAAAGCAACATCCCTTCCTGATTATATCATATAGGTTATTGTCACTCTTTAAGATTCGTAAATGTTTCTTAACAATATTTTTAATTTGTTCATACTGACTACTGAATGTGGTGATAAAAGTAAGCTTCTCTCTGTCATATGTTCTTTTACTTCTTCATGATTCTGACAGTAAATTCTTCCTGTCTATCTCCAAAACTTGAGTAAAAGCATTGTCTATCATTTGATGATTATAACATCTTTGAATAAATCTATCCCTTAGGTTCTGACTTTCTTCCAAAAAGACATCGGGGCATATGTATCAAGCTCCGAATGGAGCTTGATGCCCCGTGTTACTGGCGAGCCTGCAGGCTCGCCAGAAACAGCAGTTATGAAGCAGCGGTCACAAAGACCGCTGCTCCACAACCTGTCCGCCTGCTCTGAGCAGGCGGACACACATCGCCACAATACAACCCGATCGAGTATGATCGGGTTGATTGACACCCCCTGCTGGTGGCCCATTGGCCGCGAGTCTGCAGGGGGCGGCGTTGCACCAGCAGCTCTTGTGAGCTGCTGGTGCAATGCTGAATACGGCAAGCGTATTGCTCGCCGTATTCAGCGAGGTCTGGCGGACCTGATCCGCAGTGTCGGATCAGGTCCGCCAGACCTTGATAACTAGAGGCCATCATGTTCTGAACAATTGCGTTTAAGTCTCATATATTCACCTTTGATAATCCCAAAGTCTGTATGCTTTGGATGCGCACTTTTGGCATGCAGAATTGTATTTGATTGAAGCGGCTTACGATACAACTCACTTTCAATTCTGCCTTTTTCCAAGTTGCCTTTAAATAACACATCCAAATAAGCAATTTCCTTAGGATTAGTCATACGTGTGAATTGCAGACCTGCTACATTGTCATTCAAATAGTTTACAAAATCCTCCACTTCTAATGCTGTACCACTCCAAACAAAGAACAAATCATCTATGTATCTGTGATAAAATTTATTATAGTTACTGTATGGGTTATTATCTCCATAGACGTGAGACAGCTTCCACCAACCCATAAACAGGTTGGCGTATGAGGGGGCAAATTTTGCCCCCATAGCTGTCCCACATCTCTGGAGATAATATTCACCATCAAAGAGAAAATAGTTGTGGTTGAGAAGGAAAGTGATAACTCGGATCACATAATCTTTAAAA
This sequence comes from Bombina bombina, assembly GCF_027579735.1. NCBI lineage: Eukaryota > Metazoa > Chordata > Amphibia > Anura > Bombinatoridae > Bombina > Bombina bombina. The sequence continues at coordinate 72,711,654 of NC_069507.1, forward strand.
TGATCATCAAAGTTATTAAATTTGTCAAGAAAAGATCTAACAGCTGTCACTCCCTTATCATGTGGGATTGCAGAAAACAATCCCACAACATCTACTGTAACCCAGGTATAACCTTCCTGCCAAACCTCCTCATCCAAAAGTCTCAGGAGATGTTTAGTGTCTCTTATGTAACCAGGAATCAGCTTGAATAACGGCTGTAGAAAGGAGTCAACTCATGTTGACAGTTTTTCCAAAAGAGACCCAATTCCCGAGACTATGCCGTTGCCCTTCTTTTTTATTTTTGATAGCCGCCATCTTCAAATGCTAGGGGAGGGAGAGAAAATGTCTCTGCTCCAGGATCCAGGAAGAAGAGGGCCAGGAAACTGTGTTCTCTACTTTTAAGGTTAGAAGGGGGGCTCCTCCCTACTCTAGCAACAATGTTGCCACTAACCTCACAAGCCAGCCCTCTTCTACTATCTCACTCCCTTTTGCCATAACCCTTAGATTGCTACAGGCCCATGCTGGGCCTTACATTGCCTAGCCTTTCTCTTTAAAGGTTGCATAGAAGTGCAGGGTTTTGAAATTTTTGAAAGTTATTCTGTTCCTGGAACACATTTTTTTTACTGCAGGTAAAAATGTGACACACCTGCTATTTCTGAAATCACTATTTCTATTAAGTGTATTTCTATTGCTATTTGATCATTTTCTTCTTTCCGTACTTAATAAGAGTCCAATAAAAATATGGATGGTTTGTAATTGATCCCCAAGGTAATCAACATGTTTTAGCATTTTATTATGCTGTGTGAATTAAAACGTACACCAAAGCTATAAGCTTTTCTTGAGACAAGGGCCAGACAGAATTGGCTCTCTCTGTACAACATATGTGAGATGGAAATATTGAATAACTTCCTGCTGCATATGCTAGGATGGAAAATATCTTGCGCTGTGAGTGATATCACTGTGCAAAGTACATATTCACTCTGCTAGCTTTACCAATAAAATAAGAGTTGTTTCACGCACAACTGTTTTGCATATGCATTTGTTTTTCCCATTCATACTGGGCAGACTATAAATACATCTGAGAATCCAGCGAACATGTTTTAGGAACTAGCCTGAATTTGTAGGGGCCAAGAGAGCATTATGTTAAAAGGACATGTTAATGTAATAATAAAATATGCAAATTATATGAGAATGTGATTTTGTTTTAACTCCAACAAACAGATAAACATATAAAGTCCTGCTCAGAAGTTGCAGAGAGCTGCTGGTCTTGAGTAGGATACAGACGGTTAGCCAATCAATAGTGGCAGCCACGAAACCCCACCAGACTGTTTGGGTTAGTAGCTGCAGTGCAGGGGTTAAATACAACAGTGTAAAAACTACATGCGCTAACAAATTAGATCATGCACTAACAAATTCGAAAATGTCCCTTTTTCACGCAGCTGAAAGCATAAATTTTAAATTCCATACTTTACTAACAATGTCCATTTAATGTATTTTGTAATATATAAATAAATTACTTACATTGTGGGTGGGGACACAAAAAAGTATTGTGTCCATAGTAATACTAATGTAGACAAAATAATTATGGTTTCTAATGTAAGAATCTATTGAATTTAATTATTAGTGGAAGGGCTTTGTGGTACAGTTTTCAGGCTCACTGTTTTATTTATCGAAAACCTGGTGATCAGGGGAATAAAAATGTAATTTAGAAATGCATCAAGTGGCTAGGAACAAGTCATGTTTTTATATTACCCTCACTGCACGGTTATTACCTGGTATATTATTTTAACACCTGAAACAGGAATACGGATGTGTACGATAAGAAAAAAACACGTAATGCCCTTTTGGACCCAATCTGTGTTTGAAACTGATATGGGAGATGTGTACAGTTTTCCTCTCCGGCAGTCAGCAATATTTTCTATACCCCAGTCTCAGTCATTACAGTTTTTCTTCAGGACAATCATGTATTTCAACAGAAAATTGAAGAGACTATGATTTGCTCTTGGCAATAAAGGAGGTCACTCTGTGAACAAGTGCTTAATGTTCCTTGATTGTTCTAAGATGTATAATAGCCGTACTACAGAAAAAATCTCAGAAGAACTGAGCACTTATTCAAAGCATAAATTAAATTCATGCCCTTTAGGCACTGTGATGTCTAAGAGAATTGGACACACGTCATACATACTTGTAAAATCACTATGTATTTGCATATGGAATGTCACTAGATTTCATATTTGTATCAGGTTCTTTTATCCCTTCCTAAAAAATAACCTTTATCTTAATTAATTTAAGAACATGATTGGTATCCGAAGATCAAAACAAATGCCTACAATATTGTCTGCCAGCACCCAATTTATTTCAAGTTTTTCTCCTGTCTTTGTTATATTTTCATCTGAGTAAAATACATTTTCAATTCCACCTGTGGTTTTCTATTTCAAGGTCATATTGGTATAAAAAAGCAATTTAAACACTTGAAACAGCACAGCCCCTGGGAATTCACAGCTCAATTCTTACTAATCTCTGTATGAGCTATTTTCCATAGTAAAAAAAATATCCTGAGCAGATGAATGTATGGGTGTTAAATCAACATTAATTCTGGATAACTTTACTAAGGAGCAGAAAGCACAGTTGCCTCAGGTGCTGTTTACGCCCCTCTTCATTCACCGTGATTTACTTTCACGGACTGTGGTCTTGACTATAGCCAATTTGGAGCCAATACAGAGGAACATCACATAATCATGTGTTTGAAGAGCAGTGGAAAGCTCCTGAGGCAAAGCTGCCTTTGGTGCTTTCATTCGAATCACTAAGGAAGTAATGTCGCTAAACAAAGGTTAGAAACTCTTTTTATTATACAGTGACTTTTGCGCTCCATTACAAGGACATACAAGTCCCTACAACAAATTCACCATATTGGCTCTAGAGCAGAGCTTTCCAAACGTTTCATGTTGGTGACACACTTTTTCGACCTACATCATTTCGTGACACAGTAATTCAGTTGTACTAGCAAACAGGAGGTTAAACTAATTTGTTTTAAGAGATACAAAATGTATTTATAAGTAACAGTATGTATGTGCAAGAATTTTAAAAAAAAGTTTAATAACACCAATAGCTACTTACTATTTTAATGGCTTGTATGAGGTTGATGGGATGAACACAGTTTCTGAATATTTGGTGGAATATTAGATAAAGACACTCACATTTCATCATCAAGCATTTTTAAGCTTCCACTTCCTATCCATATATCAAGAGCAGGAGCAGCAATGCACTACTGGGAGCTAGCTGCAAAAAAACCCACTTTGACTTCTGACTTCAGCTCAGCATTTAAGCTGCTGCCCTCAGAGCTCTGAGTCTGACTGACTACTGCCCGCGCTGCAAACATACTGCTGTCCCACTCACTGACTACATGTGCAGTCACAAGCCGATTGAGAAGACTACATGTGCAGTCACGAGCTGATTGAGAAGACTAAATGTGCAGTCATGAGCCGATTGAGAAAACAACATGTGCAGTCACGAGCCGATTGAGAAGACTACATGTGCAGTCACGAGCTGATTGAGAAGACTACATGTGCAGTCACAAGCTGATTGAGAAGACTAAATGTGCAGTCATGAGCCGATTGAGAAAACAACATGTGCAGTCACGAGCCGATTGAGCAAACTACATGTGCAGTCACGAGCCGATTGAGAAAACTACATGTTCAATCATGAGCCGATTGAGAAAACTACATGTGCAGTCACAAGCTGATTGAGAAGACTAAATGTGCAGTCACAAGCCGATTGAGAAGACTACATGTGCAGTCAAGAGCTGATTGAGAAGACTACATGTGCAATCACAAGCCGATTGAGAAGACTACATGTGCAGTCACGAGCCGATTAAGAAGACTACATGTGCAGTCAAGAGCTGATTGAGAAGACTACATGTGCAGTCAGGAGCTGATTGAGAAGACTACATGTGCAGTCACAAACCGATTGAGAAGACTACATGTGCAGTCACAAGCCGATTGAGAAGACTACATGTGCAGTCACAAGCCGATTGAGAAGACTACATGTGCAGTCACGAACCGATTGAGAAGACTACATGTGCAGTCACAAGCCGATTGAGAAGACTACATGTGCACTCACGAACCGATTAAGAAGACTACATGTGCAGTCACGAGCCGATTGAGAAGACTACATGTGCAGTCACAAACCGATTGAGAAGACTACATGTGCAGTCACAAACCGATTGAGAAGACTACATGTGCAGTCACAAACCGATTGAGAAGACTACATGTGCAGTCACAAACCGATTGAGAAGACTACATGTGCAGTCACAAGCCGATTGAGAAGACTACATGTGCACTCACGAACCGATTAAGAAGACTACATGTGCAGTCACGAGCCGATTGAGAAGACTACATGTGCAGTCACAAACCGATTGAGAAGACTACATGTGCAGTCACAAACCGATTGAGAAGACTACATGTGCAGTCACAAACCAATTGAGAAGACTACATGTGCAGTCACAAGCCGATTGAGAAGACTACATGTGCAGTCAAGAGCTGATTGAGAAGACTACATGTGCAGTCAGGAGCTGATTGAGAAGACTACATGTGCAGTCACAAACCGATTGAGAAAACTACATGTGCAGTCACAAGCCGATTGAGAAGACTACATGTGCAGTCACGAGCCGATTAAGAAGACTACATGTGCAGTCACGAACCGATTAAGAAGACTACATGTGCAGTCACGAGCCGATTGAGAAGACTACATGTGCAGTCACGAGCCGATTGAGAAGACTACATGTGCAGTCAGGAGCCAACGTGCCGCCAATGGGAATAGTTTCAGTTCCCACTGAGCTGCGCCAATAGTTTAAGATGATCTATGACCCACTAGGTATCAATCACGTGTCAACCATGTGATATGCGTAGCAGGCAGGCGGAAAGTTGGAAACCAAATTTTTTTTTTAAATTAAAAGAAATTAATCCTGAAGCAGGGACACACCTACACACTGCCGCCGACACACTAACGTGTCACAACACACAGTTTGGAAAGAAATGCTCTAGAGTATGCCTGAAGCAAATGGAAAACAATTATTGCCATAATTCACAGAAGGCAGCACCAAAATCAGTGATTTACTTCCAATGATTGTGGTCTTGACAGTAACCAGTTTAGAGCCAATAGAAGGTAACACAAAGGGGCCAATTCAACAATGTGTCCGCCGTACATCGATAAATACGCTGTTGGCATTTATCATTGCACAAGCATTTCTAGTGAAATGCTTGTGCAATGCCGCCCCCTGCCAATTAGCAGCTAGTAGGGGGTGTCAGTCAACCCGATCGTGTCCACTGCTTCATAACTCCTGTTTCCGGCAAGCCTAAAGGCTCGCACGGAAACAGCTACATAAGGCAGCATATGAGGCAAAATAAATCGACCCCATGTGTTTAGAAGTGCCGGAGGCAAAGCTGCCATTGGTGCTACTGCTTTCATATAAATGGCTAAGGAAGTAATGCTGATAAATAAACTTAAAACTAAGAAAATATTTTTTAAAGTTATGCAATGACTTTTGGACCCCTGTACAAGGAAATTCAAGTCCCTACAACAAATACGTCATATTGGCTCTAGAGCACTGGTTTTCAAACCCGTTTTCATGCCGCCCTAATAGGCCAGATTTTGAGGATATCTGAACTATAGCACAGGTGAAATAATCAGCTGAATAATAAACATGGTTATTTTACCTGCTCTCATCCAAAGTAATCCTGAAAACCTGGCCCGTTAGGGAGGCCTGAGGACAGGTTTAAAAACTTGGAACAAAACCAAAAAGATTCCAGCCTCCAAAATCAATAAAAGACCTTTATTCTTCCATGTAGGGTCCCAGAATACACATACAACGTTTCAGGCCTGCACTAGGCCCTTAGTACATGACTAAGGGCCTAGTGCAGGCCTTAAACATTGTATGTGTGTTCTGGGACCCTACATGGAAGAATAAAGGTCTTTTATTGATTTTGAAGGCTGGAATCTTTTTGTTTTTGATGCTTGATTGGACCTGGCAAGTCTGGTATTCAGTGCCCCACATAGAAAAGAAGAGTGTGCTGTTTTCCACATTTCTTGGAAGCTATTAAAAACTTGGAAGCCATTTCAAAGTGGCCAGAAACAATATTCATTTTAAATTAACTTTTTTACCGTTCCTGCTGCATGATATAGAAAGGGGTTAGGAGACTATTTGCAGCTAAATGTAAGGTAAGACATGGAGATGACTAAGGTGTAGACTGTCCCTTTAAGCAGCCAGTCAGGATACTTGTCTCAGGACTTGCAAGGGAGCGTGCATCTTGCATATGCAGGCACAGTCATTTTTTTTCCCTATTCCATTTAAGGAAGTTTACTATGAAACTGCACACAATTTCAGTGAAATCTCATGAGATCACAGCAAAGCAATGCATGACCTCAGCACTGCTGATGCTGATTGGCTATTGTTGTTGTTGTTTTTTCTTCCCAGCTTGCAGCTGGACAGTAGCTGAAGTACAACTATGACCAGAGCACTTACTCTTGTAAGCTTTCAGGTAAAATTTCTTCCTTTTTTCATAGAGATGCTCAGGTGATATTTTCTAGTCGGCTTTTTACAGTTATACTGCATCAGTTTCAAGTGATTTAGCATATGAGTATTATGTCCCTTTAAAGAAAACAATATTAACCAATTGGGTCCAATGTCACCATGGAAATGGTGGATTGAGTGCTAGCAAATGTGTTATCACTGCCCCAAGTTTGTATCTCCTGCCCTAGACATTGCTTTTGCCACTAATAAGGAAAAGTGTATGTGAAAAGATAAAGGTGAATTAACCTCAAGAAGTTATATTATTCCATTTTATTCCTGGAATAGAGGAAAGGGCTGAATTAAAAGCGCCACATTCAATTCAGCGCAGCCCTTGTTTAGCATTATTATAATGTCTTGGTATGTAACCATTCCCTGAATGTTAAGAAGATTGCGCATATGTCAATACTGATAGATTATATTAGAGTACATCCTAGGAGGATTTAATAGTTTTGCTAAAAACAAATTGATTGAATACAAAGAGAGAGAACTTGAATGGTGTCTTAAATCACTGCACATTGGATTTGATGTATCAACAGTCCAACACCTGTGTCCCATTTTGCATAGACTCAAGGAAAAGATTAATGGTGCAACAAATAAATATAGAATGTGTGTCAAGAGGAATATCACAATCTGATGAGCAAAGCAAAATCAGTTTACAAACTAAAGACAATCTGTCTCAGAAAGAAAGATGAATACAGTTTAAAGAACATGTAAGGCAAAAATTAACTTTCGTGATTCAGGTAACAAAACTGCAATTTTAAGAGACTTTTCGGTGTACTTTTTAATAAAATCTACTTCACTCTTTTGGTTTCATATGTTGAAAAGCATAACTAGATAGGCTCAGTATACAATACTGGGAGCTAGATGCTGATTAATGCTGCATATATGCCTCCTATTAGCTCACCCGATGTGTTCAGCTAGCTCCCAGAAGTGCATTGCTGCTTTGGATCTTATTTAACTATGTGTTTAACTCCTTTGCAATTATATCCAAGTAAGAGTGCACTGATAAAATGTAACATTTTATTTTTGCACATTTATGTCCCTTTAATTGTGAGTTAAGTATTGTGTATAGCTGCAGCCAACACTGGTGAAGAAGACGACTTTCCCAAATAAAGTGAGTTCCCTTCAGTAGCTGATTTCCTATTTATTCTGAATCAAATGAGGTTTGCAGAAGGGGAGGTTTACATTTTTGTAGTCTTTATATACAGTTTAAAAATTAAATATTAAAATTAAAAAAATAATATAAAGCAAAGCAGTCACTGCAAAAATATAAACTCCTGCTCTGTATCATGCACGCTAATCTGAAGTGCACAATACAGCTGTCAACTGATCTGTGAGTGTGCACCACTTCTGTCACACAGTGCAAGAATACCTACGCTCCAAGATGGTGGCTCCCAGGATAAAGATGTGGGATAAAATAACAGCTTTGAAGAGAGCTGTTGGCACAAGAAAAAAACAATAGCATTGCCAGTAGTAATCATGATCCTGTAATTGTGCCCAGTAGTTTATTGTCTCTTTATGAGACTTTTTAAAAGGATAGTCTATGCAAATAAAAAAGTGTGCTTATAAATTAAGTGATGTTAACACTTTTGATACCGACCATAAAAATATTCAAATGTCAACAGTTCTAGGTGTATTGTAAACAAGTCTTTATTGCTGGAAAAAGGTGATCCTCAAAGGAAAGAAAAGGGCAACATAGCATAAATCTGTTTACAATGGATTGCAGTATCACAACAGAGCCGGTGTTCTGGTAAGAGGCCGAACCTTTGAAAAGAGCGAACCATGTCACTTCCTGTGACGTTACATCAGCTGTTGTACACATTTTGGCCCTAATGCGCATGCGTGCCAGCGTCATCACATACCTGGCCGCATACGTCACTGGTAAACTATTTAGACCTGTGAAATTCAGAAACCTTTTCTTAAGCACATGCGTGGGATTTTCTATCACAAATGGGGGGTTTATGGAAAGCTGTTTATTCGTCTCCTCAGCAATATTCGGAAGTCCGCCCCCCCCCCCCCCCCACTGCAACTACTCCCATTAAGCTGAGTCTCTGTGCGTGCATGACAGACACTCGGCTATCGCCACTGCTTCTTCTGCTGATGCAGCTTTTCACAGGCTCCCTTTAATGTCATTGTTTAAACATTTGTTGCAGCAGTAAGCATTGGATCAGCAGAAGAAGCAGTGGCGATAGCGGAGTGGCTGTTTATAAATGCGGCCAGGTATGTGATGACGCATGTATGTATGTAAGTGTATATATAAATGATTTATTTTGATGCCCCTTGATCCAAATAAGTTTAAATAGGTCTAATAATAGGCTAAGAGCCTCATGCAGACACAATACCCTCTAGATCAGTGATCAGTAACCTTAGGCCCCCAGATGTTTTTGAACTACATTTCCCATGATGCTCAGACAGCCTAAAGAGTTTCTCAACATCTTGGGAAATGTAGTTCCAAAACATCTGGGGACCCAAGTTTGCTACCCCCTGCTCTAGATGATAACTAGACATGTGCAATCTGTTATTGATGAAAATGGCTGTGATCTGTAGCATTCAAATCTTTCCAGCTCCAGATTTATTAGGAAAAAGTGCAACACAAATATCTGGATTTACACAAATATTTGTGTGTTGCACTTTTCCATCTTAATAAAAGGAGAGTCCACGGCTTCATTCCTTATTGTTGAGAAATACTGAACCTTGGCACCAGGAGGAGGCAATGAAACCCCAGCCAAAAGCTTAAATACCTCTCCCACCTTTCGTCACAGGAGGATGGCAGAGAAGTGTCAGAAGATATCAGAGTTGTTCCTCAGGAGGGATATATGCCTTTCGATATGGGACTGGAGTTTTAAGTAGTCTTGTCAGACTCTCAGTGAGAGCATTGACGAAAGTTAGAGTCTGGAGATGCAGGGAGAGTCTTTCTGCGAACCCATCCAGACTGCCTGCTAACAGCTCCTTAAGCAACCAGTGTTGACGAGTTTCACTGCCTGCTTTTTCTTCCCTCAAGTCCATGTCAGGAGCAATGCTATAAGATTGTCACACTTGAGAGGCTGTGTTTCTGTTCCACAGCACGGATTCTGGTAAGATCGTTTCAATTTTTACATATGTTGAAAAAAACGCTGAAGACAGGGTCACAGTGTGGCTCCTTTTGTCTTTATAGAATCATGGGTTAATATCTCCAGAGGGAGGTTATTGAACAGTGGGGATTAATCAAATGTAATACTTTGATTTTATGCTGCTTTATGTGTGAAAACATTTTGGGCTCATAGTCTGTTGTTATGCAGTAACAGAACATACAGGTTTTTACTTTCACTTTGAACGCTGCGCAGCTTGTAGCTTGGCATGCTTTTTCTCATAGCAGGGGTGGTCCTACCTTGCACACCACGTGACTGGGTGTGGTCACACTTTAGTTTTCTCTTTCCTGACTGAGCTAGCTGTCGGAGAAGACTCTTGTTTCTCTGTTTGCCTGGGTCTAGGAGGTGGTGAGAGCCCCAGTCATTGGGAGTATAAAGGTGCCGTTTTGTGAGAAATAAAAAGTTCATTTATTCTGTTTCCTACTGTTGTTAGTGGAAGCTATGGAGGACTCTGCTATGCTTGAGGGTACTCCCTCTATTCCTAATAGTAATACCTGTCTATATTGTGAGGAGGCCTTGGTATAACCACTTTAGTACTACTGAGCCGTCCACCTTTGAGGACTCGCCGTCCAATGAGGTGCATACCCATCAGTCATCTCCATCGCCACATGCAACTTCCCATAGCACGCCTGATCCTCCGTCTGGAGGGAGCCTTTTACCATCAGAATTTACTGCGCAGTTAAAGACGGCAGTGTCTGAGGCTCTTAGTGCTTTACCTCGCCCTGCCAAGCGCAAGCGAATGGTTAAACATAGCTCTCCGGTCCAGGGGATATCCAGTGATTTATTAGACTTGTCTGCCTTTCAAGTATCCGAGGATGGGTCACACTCTGAGTCTTCAGAGGGTGAACTTTCTGAATCGGAGTCTGCCACCTCTAGGCCTCCAGCTGCATTTACGTTTTCTTCTAATGGGGGTTCTGTCAACATTAGAGGTTCCAGAGACCAAGCTGCCTGATGAACCTTTGATCCCTAAATTAGACAGAGTATACAAGGACAGGGTAGCCCCGCTAACATTTCCTGTACCTGTAAAAATGGCGAACATTATTAAGAACGAGTGGGATAGAATTGGATCTTCCTTTTTCCCTTCGTCCACCTTTAAAAAATCATTCCCGGTCCCGTACTCTCAGCTAGAGTTGTGGGGTTCCTGTTCCTAAGGTAGATGGTGCTATTTTCATGTTAGCTAAGCGTACTACTATCCCTCTTGAGGATAGCTCATCCTTCAGAGAGCCGATGGATAAGAAGATGGAAACTTGCCTCGGTTGCTGGAGCTGCGGCCTACTGGTGTGACTCCTTAGCGGATTTGATCGAGGTGGAGGGTCCCCTTGATGTTATCCAAGAAAGAATTAAAGCATTAATAATTTCTAATTCCTTTATATGTAATGCAAACATGCAGATTATTCGCCTGAATGCTAAGGTCTCTGGTGTCTCAGTTCAGACCCGTCGGGCGCTCTGGCGGAAGTCCTAGTCTGCGGACATGACTTCTAAGTCTAGACTACCTTCCCTCCCCTTTAAGGGAAATAATTTATTTGGTCCAGGCCTGGATTCCATTATCTCCATGGTCACAGGGGGCAAGGGTGCCTTCCGACCGCAGGATAAAAAGAATAAATCTAAGGGATCTAATTTTTGGTCCTTTCGTTCTGAAAAGTCCCAACGTCAGCAGCCTTCCTCTAAGCCCGAGCAAACCAAGAGCACTTGGAAGCCGGCTCCATCATGGAATAAATCCAAGCAGAACAAGAAGCCCGCTGAGAACAAGTCGGCATCAAGGGGCGGCCCCCGATCCAGCGCTGGATCGTGTAGGGGGCAGACTGTCACTGTTTTCAGACGCTTGTTTCAGGGACATGCAGGATCCATGGGTCCTGGAGGTCATAGCTCAGGGATACAAGATAGGTTTCAAATCTCATCCACCCAAGGGCAGATTTCTCATCTTAAGCCTGTGTTCAAAATCAGAAAAGAGGAAAGCCTTTCAGGGGTGTGTGCAGGATCTGTCCTCCTTAGGGGTCATTGTCCCAGTTCATATCGCAGAAAGAGGTTTGGGATACTACTCAAACCTGTTTGTGGTCCCAAAGAAGGAGGGAACTTTTCACCCGATTCTGGACCTAAAGTGCTTAAACAAGTTTCTAAATGTCCCCTCGTTCAAGATGGAGACAATATGGTCCATCCTTCCTCTAGTTCAGGAAGGACAGTTCATGACCACTATAGATCTGAAGGATGCCTACCTTCATGTTCCAAACCACAGGGACCACTTCCAGTTCCTAAGGTTTGCATTCCTGGATCAGCACTTCTAGTTTATTGCACTTCTGTTTGGTCTAGCTACTGCTCCAAGAATCTTTACAAAGGTTCTAGGGGATTTCCTGGCCATCGCAAGAACCCAAGGTATTGCAGTAGCTCCCTACTTGGACGACATTTTGGTTCAAGCACCATCCTTTCATCTAGCGAAGGACCATTCGGTATCTCTTCTCTCTCTTCTTCGATCTCATGGATGGAAGATAAACTTAGAAAAGAGTTCTCTTACTCCACGCACCAGGGTAGAATTCCTGGGTACTATAATAGACTCAATATCCATGAGGATATTTCTAACCGACCAGAGACGTTGCAAGCTAGCTTCGGCATGTCTTGCCCTCCGGACCTCCTTAAGGCCATCTGTGGCTCAATGTATGGAGGTAATTGGTCTCATGGTGTCCAGCATGGAAATAATTTGCTTTGCCAGGTTCCGTCTCAGACCATTACATCTGTGCATGGTGAGGCAGTGGAACGGCAATCATTCGGATCTGTCTCAACAGATTTCCCTGGACAGCTGGTCGAGAGAATTGCTCTCTTGGTGGCTCTGCCCAGATCATCTGTCCCGAGGGAAATCCTTTCTAAGACCATCCTGGTAGATTGTGACTACGGACGAGAGTCTCTCAGGATGGGGAACTGTTTGGGTGCCAAGAAGGCACAGGGCCTGTGGTATGAGGAGGAACGCTCCCTCCCGATCAACATTCTGGAACTTTGAACAATCAACAATGCTCTGAAGACTTGGCCTATTCTGGTTTCGTCCCGGTTTATCAGATTCCAATCAGACAATATAACCTTGGTGGCTTACATCAACCATCAGGGGGGAACGAAACTCTCCCGAGCAATGAGGGAAGTATCTCGGATTCTGGAGTGGGTGGAGGCCTACAGCTGTTCGCTGTCAGCAATCCACATTCCGGGTGTGGACAACTGGGAAGCAGACTTTCTCAGCAGACAATCCTTTCATCCGGGGGAATGGCCTCTCCATCCAGAAGTGTTTGCGGAGATATGCAACATTTGGGGGATGCTGGAGATAGATCTCATGGCGTCTCGTCTCAATACTAAGCTACCCAGATATGGGTCGATGTCCAGGGATCCTCAGGCGGAGCTAATAGATGCATTAGCAGTGCCTTAGAGGTTCAGTCTAATCTACCTTTTTCTGCCATTATCACTCCTTCCTGGGGTAGTGGCCCGCATCAAGCAGGAGCAGGCGTCAGTAATACTGATTGCTCCATCGTGGCCGCGAAGGACGTGGCTCGCAGATCTAGTGAGGATGTCGTCTTCTTCTCCATGGAAGTTACCTTGTCGCAGGGATCTGCTGGAACAGGGTCCTTTTGTTCATCAAAATCTAGATTATCTGAGGCTGACTGCGTGGAGATTGAACGCTTAGTCCTTGCCAAGAGAGGGTTTTCTGAGAGAGTTATTAAGACTCTCATTCAAGCTCTAAAACTGGTTACTCATCGCATCTATCATAATGTGTGGAGAACCTACTTTGGCCTCGCTTCCATTGAGTCGTTAAAAATGGAGCCGTAAGCTACCGAAGCGGCCGACAGCTAAAAGTAATTTACGGCTGCATTTTAGTACCAGGTTTCCATTGAAAAGATTAGCGTGTTGCGCGCAGTCGCTCTTTTCGTGTAGCTGTAAGTTAACGTTGTGTTAACGCTTCCATCTAACGTCGGATTTCTTGAAAATCAATTAGTTGCTAAGGTAACCCGACCTTACGCTATAGAATTTACGTTTAACGTCCGTGCTTCTTACCTGTGATCGCCTCTCAAGAAAAATAAAAAACACTTATCCATATTTTTAATAATCAAATACTATTTTCTAATATAATTATATTTAACACTTCATAAATATAAGTAATATTTATTGCTGTACTAGGCATAGGTCTAGTTTGCATTCTGTATATATGTTCTTGCATATATTATTATATTTAAATATATATTGATATTTCTATTAGAATATAAGTTCAACTATTTCTATACATGAGACAACAATAAATATTACTTATAACAATTTATTTCTACATTAAAACACTTGCATTATTTGCAAGTTTTATAATTTAAATAGAAAATAGGTCTCAGAAAGCACAATTTTCCTCTTTTACACCTAGTTGAGCTGGGGGTAATATTTCTCAATGTATCGACAGCCTCCGACAATGTATTAACGGTTAGCGCTTTCATTGGAAACCTGGTATAATTTATCGATTAACGGCTTCTATTACTTTCTATGGGACGCGAAGATCTTTTCGGCAGCCGAAGTCCGGCTGCCGATATTGAGGTATAACGCGCCATTGGAAACAGTCGATAAACGATATTGCTTCCGACAGCATATTTATCGGTTTGCGAGTGCACGCAAACTGAATTACGACTCAATGGAAGCGAGGCCTTATTCTGGTGTGAAGAGCATGGATTTCCTTGGCATAAAGTTAAGGTTGCCAGGATTCTATTGTTTCTCCAGGATGTACTGGAGAAGGGTCTTTCAGACAGTTCCCTGAGGGGACAGATTCCGGCCTTGTCTGTTTTACTGCACAAGAGGCTCTCTGAGCTTCCAGATGTTCAGTCTTTTGTTAAGGCTCTGATTAGGATCAGACCTGTGTTCAGATCTTCGGCTACTCCTAAGGTTTTGCAATGGGCTCCGTTTGAGCCTATGCATGAAATTTACATTAAGTTGTTGTCCTGGAAGGTTCTTTTTCTACTGGCCATTGCTTCTTTGCGCAAAGTATCTTGAGATTGCCGCCTTGCAATGTGAGCCTCATTATCTGCTGTTCCATTCGGATAAGGCTGTCCTACGTACTAAGTTAGGGTTTCTCCCTATGGTCGGGTCAGACCGCAACATAAATCAAGAGATTGTGGTCCCTTCTTTGTGTCCTAATCCTTCTTCTTCGAAGTAACGTTTACTTCATAATTTGGACGTGGTTCGTGATCAGGCTACTAAGGATTTTAGACAAACTTCTTCCTTGTTTGTTACCAATTCTGGGAAGCGTAAGGGTCAGAAGGTCTCTTCGACTTCCTTATCTTTTTGATTGAGGAGTCTTATCCGCTTAGCTTATGAGACAGCGGGACATAAACCTCCTCAGAGAATTACGGCTCATTCTACTAGAGCAGTGGCTTCCTCTTGGGCTTTTAAGAACAAGGCCTCTATGGATCAGATTTGTAAGGTAGCTACCTGGTCCTCCTTACACACTTTTTCTAAATTTTACAAGTTTGATGTTTTTGCTTCAGCTGAAGCAGCCTTCGGGAGAAAGGTTTTGCAGGCTGTGGTGCCCTCAGATTAGGGTCCGCCTCTCTTTTTGTCCCTCCTATTATCATTCAGTGTCCTCTAGAGCTTGGATATAAGTTTCCCAACAGTAAGGATTGAAGCCGTGGACTCTCCTTGTATTAAGAAGGAAAACATAAATTATGCTTACCAGATAATTTCATTTCCTTCTGTACAGGAGAGTCCATGGCACCCGCCCGTGTTCTCCGATGGGTGGGCCCCCTAAATTATATTTTTCTTCTGGCACCTTTTATACCCTGATATTTCTCCTACTGTTCCTTGCTCGCTTGGCCGAATGACTGGGGGATGGGGGAAGTGGGAGTGGTATTTAAATTTTTGGCTGGGGTGTCTTTGCCTCCTCCTGTTGGCCAGTTTCAGTATTTCCCAACAGTAAGGAATGAAGCCGTGGACTCTCCTTGTACAAAAGGAAATTAAATTATCTGGTAAGCATAATTTATGTTTTTTCCTAAAAAATCCAGTGCCAAAAAGAGGCAAAAGCGACAGGCTGCTCCATTTTAAGAAAGGTTTCGAATTTACTTCTAATATCAAATTTGCTTTGTTTCCATGATATTGTGTTGAAGAGATACCTAGGTATGCATCTGGAGCACTACATGGCAGGAAATAGTGCTGCCCTCTAGTGCTCTTGCAAATGGATAACATTCCGGAAAAACTGCTGCCGTATAGTGCTCCAGAAATGGGCCAGCTCCTAAGCTTACGTCCCTGCTTTTCAACAAAAGATGCAAAGAGAATTAAGAAGAATTGATTATAGAAGTAAATTAGAAAGTTGTTGAAAATCACATGCTCTATTTTTATTTTTTTAAATGAATTTTTATTCAGTTTTAGAATGTAAAGTAACACTTGGGGACACGCAGGACCCCTGTTCAAACATAAACAGACAAAAAGGAACGGACACGCAGGTCCGGCTGCAATAGCTGTCAAAACATTGATATATCATAAGTAAATTGCAGAGATTTGTGGTGAAAATAATTCACCAAGATTGAACCCTAGGTGTGGGCTCAGAATATGGGGGGGGGGAGGTGATACTTATAAATTAAATTTAATGTTCCAAAGAGCAAGTCCGGAAAAAATTGCTGTACTATGTAGTAATGGGTATGGCCATATAGATTGAGAGCAGGTTCTAGCACACATTGAACCTAGCACACATTGTACCTAGCACACATTGTACCTAGAACCTATTGTACCTAGTACACATTATGCCCAGCACACACTGTACCCATCACACACTGTATCCAGCACACATTGTACCCAGCACACCTGTACCCAGCACACACTTTACCCAGAACACACTGAACCCAGCACTCATTGTACCCGGCACTCATTGTACCCGGCACTCATTGTATCTAGCACTCATTGTACCTAGCACTCATTATACCTAGCACACGCTGTACTTAACACCCACTGTACCTAGCTTACGCTGTACCCGGCACCCACCTTGCCGAGCACACGCAGTACCTAGCACGCATTGAACCTAGCACACATTGTACAGCACACAAAATACCTAGCAAACAAAGTGCCTAGCACACACAGCACCTAGCACATACAGAACCTAACACACTCAGCACCTAGCACCCACAGCACCTAGCACACACAGTACCTAGCATACACAACACCAAGCAAAAACAATGCCCAGCATACGCAGTACCAAACAGACATAGTCCCCAGCTCAAACAGTAACCATCACACACAGTACAAAGCACATACAGTACCTAGCACTCCTAGGAACCCACGCTGTATTAGAGTATACAATAAATGTGCAAAAAATAATATATAGAGCTGACATTCAGCAGTTAGCAGATCATGTGTAAAAAACAAACTGGCTCAAGAATTGGAGGAAGAAAGCTAAGTGTGGTATTGCAGTGATACCTCATGCCAGCTAAAGGGTAAGATAGTATAGGGAAATTGTTAGTATTAAAGAGGGTAATGCAGTATTATTTAGATAAGGTAAGAAACACCAGGTCTATGCTTATATAATGATACACCAATGACACCACACTAATCTATCAGAACAATATTAATAGTATATGGGAGGGTTTTATATGTGTACAGCACTTAGTACCAGGTAACTATCAGAGCCAGACATAATAAATGGCCTTGTGTTCCCAAAGATACATCCACCTAGTAGTAAATTGTTAGTAAAACATCTGTTCCACTTAGTAGACCATACAAAAAAAACCATAAAACATGACGCAAACAGGTTTAACTGGTATTCTTTCCGCTCTTGTTATAAAAAGCGTAGTGAGTCCCGTTGTCAGTTTCTAACGGTTAAGTCCCATGAGAGTGATAAGGAGGCTTCATGTCTGCATTTATCATATCATCAATCCTGTAGGACTAGCCAAGACACTTGAGTGGGAAGGTGTTAAATCCACTTTGCTTATCCAAATATATAGCGTAGGGTAGAAGTCTCAGTTCAGATTGTGAGGCCGTCTGGTCAATGGCGCCACTAATAAGAGCGGACCTCCTGGGTCCCAAGTAAAAATCATTTAGACTGCGCTGCACAGAGAACTGGGAGCCTGAACAAAATTGCCCCAACAAAGATAGAGAGCGCCGGTCCCTGTGTAGTTGCTGGGCTCAGTGTGTTACCGCTCAACTTTCCTGCATAGTTGTGTGCAATGTTTGCATGTTTTAGGCTCTCCCTCTATATTTTATATGACACTGTGAGCAATGGGCACTGAGGGTCAGTTATCGAAGCTTTCAGCCTCCTGCCCGGCCTGATTGCGTTGTGGAAGTAGCTACGCACTTACTTTGTTGGCCAAGATGGCGGCATCCTCCCTGCTAGCCTGTGTCTCTCCCAAAAAGTGCCGACTCTGGTCTGTGCTGCTAAACTAAGTCTCCCCTCAGAGCTGATCGATCCAGAATGGTTCCTGGAGTTGAGCAGGTAATATACCGCCTCATGTGCCAACTCCGACTCTGTTGCGTGTGTTATGCTTCCCCAGGGGTGGATGGCACCCCGCTTCCGAATGTCGCGTTGTGCGATGGCCACCTTCTCCAATCACTCTGCTCGATCGCTCCATAGGCTGGTGGGGTTGTTTTCTCCCGGGTCGGGATTCAGCCGTCTGTTTGTAGGTTGCTCCTGTAAGACGCACTCTTCCACCGAGTGCTTCTCAGGCCGTAGGCCCCGGCCCAAGCTTTAACTGGATTTTTTCGTTCTCCAATACCGGGTCAGTCTCGAAGTCCCTCAGGCCACAAACACAGCTGCCTCCCGGCTTTAGATCAAGACTGTTTGTCCCCTAACAGCCAATTTTGTCGCCTACAAAGCTTTTTATTATAGATTTTTAGCAGGAGCTAAACTCTTGCACGTCTGCTCTGCTTGAGAGTTGGCTCCACCCCCCCACATGCTCTATTTTAATCATGAATGAAAAATGTTGGCTTTAATATCCCTTTAATGATAGCCAGTCTCATTTAAAGGGCCAGTCTAGTCAAAAATAAACTTTCATGATTCAGATAGTGCTTGTAATTTTAAATAACTTTCCAATTTACTGTTATCATCAATTTTGCTTTGTTCTCTTGGTATTCTTAGTTGAAAGCTAAACCTAGGTAGGTTCATATGTTATTTTCTTGAATTTCTTTGAAGGCCACCTCTTATTTCAGTGCATTTTGACATTTTTCACTACTAGAGGGCATTAGTTCATGTATGCCATATATATATATAACATTGTGGTCACACTCGTGGAGCTACCTAGGAGCCAGCACTGATTGTTTAAAATGCAAGTCTGTCAAAAGAACTGAGATATAAGGGCAGTCTGCAGAGGCTTAGATACAAGGTAATCACAAAGGTAAAAACTATATTAATATAACAGTAATGGTTATGCAAAACTAGGGAATGGGTAATAAAGGGATTATCTATCTTTTTAAATAATATACATTCTGGTGTTGACTGTACCTTTAATCTTTCTAAACTTTACTCCGTCCTGAGTTACATGGCATTTTATGCACAACAAATGTTACAAATCTTCTGTCTGATAACAATTTATTATATGTTACAAAGGCAGAACTTTTGGCAGCTTTAAAAAAAAAAATGATAAAGGATTATTGTATCATGTTCAAGTCTAATTGAGTAAATTATAACAAACAATTGATTTAATACACTTTGGCTCATATAGAAACATTTAAAAAAAATATCATGTGAAAGGTCCTTAATATGAAGACAAAGCACAGAAATAGAGTGCAGGCCCTTATCTTTACTCTGTTTTCAAACTGTGAGAAAAGTGGGTGTGGTTTACTGCTCATGAAACACATGTAGAGACTAGTCATCTGCAATATCACAACCTCAAGTTACCTCTAGGAATATTCTAGGAATAGGTAGTTGGTGCCAATAGAGGTGGCGTTTTATCTGTGGTTTTGGCACTGTTATAGACTTCTTGACATATGAAGCAATGGCAAAGAGTTGTAAATCGAATAAAGAGAAATGCAAAACCAAGGAAAATAGTTATAGATATAATTCCATTTATAAACTATTTCGGTTTCTTGCTAGACTTGTGTAGGCTTATCTGTTGCTGACAATTAAATAGACTTGTGCGGCTCTAAAACATTTGGTTAGCTTTGTTTAGTTTTCAATTAGTTAAAAAATTATTTCATTTCAGCAAATTAGTTTAATTAACTTTAAAAAAAAAAAAAAATGTTTCGGCAAATAAGTTACATTGCATTAAATCGGTTTTGGATCCGTTTGTTTTTTCGGATCTATTCTTATTTCATATGCATTATTCTATTCTGAAGTTATAGAATAATGCATATGAATAAAGAATGGATCCGAAAAAACGAAAGGATCTGAAAAAACAAATTAATTTAACGTAACTAATGTGCCGGCGAATGCCAAAACAAAATTATGTAAAACAGCTGTCATCACCCATGCCGCCACTAAATAAAGCTATTAACTCCTAAACCATCGCCCCCCCCCCCACATTGTCAACACTACCTAAACCTATTAACCCCTAAATCGCCACCCCCCACATCACCGACACTAACAAAATCACTAAATAAAGTTATTAACCCCTAAACCGCCGTTCCCCGACATCGCCGACACTAACTAAACCTATTAACCCCTAACCCCCCCAACATCGCCAACACTACCTAAACCTATTAACCCCTGAACCGCCGTTCCCAAACATCGCCAACACTAACTAAATCACTAAATAAAGTATTGACCCCTAAACCGCCGTTCCCTGACATTGCAGACACTAACTAAACCTATTAAACCCTAAACCGCACCCCCCTACATCGCCAACACTACCTAAACCTATTAACCACTAAACTGCCGGCCCCCACATCGCAACAGCCTAAATTAAACTATATTAACCCCTAAACCTAACCCTAAACCTAACACCCCCTAACTTTAACATAATTAAAATAGACCTAAATTAAAGTTACAATTATTAACTAAATAATACCTATTTAAAACTGAATACAAACTAACCTTTGAAATAAAAATAAAACCTAAGCTAGCTACAATATAACTAATTGTTATATTGTAGCTAGCTTAGGTTTTTATTTCACAGGTAAGTTTGTATTTATTTTAACTAGGTAGACTAGTTAGTAAATAGTTATTAACTATTTACTAACTACCTAGTTAAAATAAATACAAACTTACCTGTGAAATAAAAGTAAAACCTAAGCTGCCTTACACTAAAACCTAACATTACAAAAATAAAAAAACTACCATTACAAAAAATAAAAAACACTAAAATTACAAAAAATAAAAAACTACCATTACAAAAAATAACAAACAAAATTATCCAAAACAATACATTCCTAATCTAATACACCGTTTAAAAATAATAATAATAATAAAAAAAAAAATAACCCTAATCTATAATAAACTACCAAGGCCCCTTAAAAGGGCCATTTGTAGGGCATTGCCCTAAATAAATTAGCTATTTTGCCAAAAAAGAAAAACAAACACCCTTTAACAGTATACAAACCCCCACCCCCCAAACCCACAAAATAAAAATAAAGTTAAACCTAATCTGAGCATTGCCCTTAAAAAAGCATTCAGCTCTTTTGCTGCCCATTAAAAATAAAAAAATGGCTATTGTAAAAAAAAAAAACACCCCAAAACGAAAAAAAATTACACAAAATAACAAACGAATTATACAAAATAATAAAAATTATTAGTATTTTAATACCCCGTTTAAAAAAAAAATTAAAAAAAATAAAAGAACCCTTATCTATAATAAACTACCAATAGCCCTTAAAAGGGCCTTTTGTAGGGCATTGTCCTAAAGAAATCATCTCTTTTGCTACAAAATAAAAACAAACACCCCTAACATTACAAACCCCCACCCCCCAAACCCACAAAATAAAAAAACCTAACTAAAGAAACATAATCTACCCGTTGCCCTAAAAAGGGCATTTGTATGGGCATTGCCCTTAATTCAGCATTCAGTTCTTTTAAGATTGCCCAATAGCCCTAATCTTAAAAAAAAAAAAAAAATTAAAAAAACTAACACTAACCCCTCTTTAGGTTGCTGAAGTCCGGCTCGAACGATCTTCATCGCAGCATCACAGCGGCTCCATCTTCATCCATCGAGGGACCGGCATCTTCTTCATCCCTGCGGAGGCGGAGTGGTCGATGCGCGGAGGCGGATGTCCAGGCGGAGGTCCATCGATCCGACATGGAGGTCCTCTTCATGCGATCGTCCGCCGCACCCTGAGAATTCAAATGCAAGGTACCCGTTTTATACTGGGGGTACCATTGCATTCCTATTGGCTGAAAAATTAAAATCAGCCAATAGAAATTAGAACTGCTAAAATCCTATTGTCTGCGATGTTTCGGAACAGCGTTTTAGGAGCTAATAGGTTTAGTTGGTGTCAGGGAACGGCGGTTTAAGGGTTAATAGCTTTATTTAGGGATTTAGTTAGTATCAGCGATGCTGAGGAACTGCGGTTTAGGGGTTAATAGGTTTAGCTAGTGTTGGCGATGGGGGGGTGCAGTTTAGGGGTTAATAGAATTAGGCAGTGTTGGCGATGTGGGGGGTGTGGTTTAGGGGTTTATAGGTTTAGTTTGTGTCGGCGATGTTTCGGAATGGCGGTTTTGGGGTTAATAGGTTTAGTTAGTGTCAGCGATGTTTCGGAAAGGTGTTTTAGGGGTTAATAGATTTAGTTAGTGTTGGCGATGTCGGGGAACGCTGGTTAGGGGTTAATAGCTTTATTTAATGATTTAGACTTAGAGTTTGTGTCGGCGATGTGCGGTTTACATTAGGGACAATGAAAAATTCAGAATAAGAATAATTGATCCTAAAATTCGGAAACTAATTTATTCATTTTCGGAATTTTTTCTGGATGCGCCGATTCGGATGTATCTGAATCTCTGAATTTTCCAAAATTTGTCAGAAAAACGAATTCTGCCGAAACAAAACGCACATGTCTACAATTAAACTCTGGGTATTTTATCCTATGACAGCTAACAAACCTTTAAAGGGACAGTCAAGTCAAAATTTAACTTTCATGATTCAGATGGGGTATGCAATTTTAAAAAACTTTACAATTTACTTTTATCATCAAATTTGCTTTGTCCTCTTGGTATTCTTTTTTGAAAGCTAAACTTAGGTAGTCTCAGACTGATTTCTAAAGCACTGAAAACTGCCTCTTATATCAGTTCATTTTGACAGTTTTTCACAGTTAGATAGCACTAGTTCAGGTGTGCCATAAAGATAACATTGTGTTCACTCCCGTGGAGTTATTTATGAGTCAGCACTGATTGGCTAAAATGCAAGTCTGTCAAAAGAACTGAAATAAGGGGCAGTCAGCAGAGGCTTAGATACAAGGTAATCACAGAGGTAAAAAGTATATTAACCCCTTAATGACCGCAGCACTTTTCCATTTTCTGTCCGTTTGGGACCAAGGCTATTTTTACATTTTTGCGGTGTTTGTGTTTAGCTGTAATTCTCCTCTTACTCATTTACTGTACCCACACATATTATATACCGTTTTTCTCGCCATTAAATGGACTTTCTAAAGATACCATTATTTTCATCATATCTTATAATTTACTATAAAAAAAATTATAAAATATGAGGAAAAATTGAAAAAAAATACACTTTTTCTAACTTTGACCCCCAAAATCTGTTACACATCTACAACCACCAAAAAACACCCATGCTAAATAGTTTCTAAATTTTGTCCTGAGTTTAGAAATACCCAATGTTTACATGTTCTTTGCTTTTTTTGCAAGTTATAGGGCCATAAATACAAGTAGCACTTTGCTATTTCCAAACCATTTTTTTTTTTCAAAATTAGCGCTAGTTACATTAGAACACTAATATCTTTCAGGAATCTCTGAATATCCATTGACATGTATATATTTTTTTTTAGTAGACATCCCAAAGTATTGATCTAGGCCAATTTTGGTATATTTCATGCCACCATTTCACCGCCAAATGCGATCAAATAAAAAAAATTGTTCACTTTTTCACAAATTTTTTCACAAACTTTAGGATTCTCACTGAAATTATTTACAAACAGCTTATGCAATTATGGCACAAATGGTTGTAAATTCTTCTCTGGGATCCCCTTTGTTCAGAAATAGCAGACTTATATGGCTTTGGTGTTGCTTTTTGGTAATTAGAATGCCACTAAATGCCACTGCGCACCACACGTGTATTATGCCCAGCAGTGAAGGGGTTAATTAGGGAGCATGTAGGGAGCTTTTTGGGGTAATTTTAGCTTTAGTGTAGTGTAGTAGACAACCCCAAGTATTGATCTAGGCCCATTTTGGTATATTTCATGCCACCATTTCACCGCCAAATGCGATCAAATTAAAAAAAACGTTAAATTTTTCACAATTTTAGGTTTCTCACTGAAATCATTTACAAACAGCTTGTGCAATTATGGCACAAATGGTTGTAAATGCTTCTCTGGGATCCCCTTTGTTCAGAAATAACAGACATATATGGCTTTGGCGTTGCTTTTTGGTATTTAGAAGGCCGCTAAATGCCGCTGCGCATCACACGTGTATTATGGCGAGCAGTGAAGGGGTTAATTAGGTAGCTTGTAGGGAGCTTGCAGGGTTAATATCACATTTAGTGTAGAGCTCAGCCTCCCACCTGAAACATCAGACCCCCTGATCCCTCCCAAACAGCTCTCTTCCCTCCCCCACCCCACAATTGTCCCCGCCATCTTAAGTACTGGCAGAAAGTCTGCCAGTACTAAAATAAAAGCTATATTTGTTTTTTTTTTGTGTTTTTAAAAAGCATATTTACATATGCTGCTGTGTACTATCCCCCCCTTAGCCCCCAACCTCACTGATCCCCCCCAAACAGCTCTATAACCCTCCCAATCTAACTTAATATGCGCCATCTTGGGTACTGGCAGCTGTCTGCCAGTACCCAGTTTAGAAGAAAATATGTTTTTTTTTTATTTTTATTACAGTTTTCTGTAGTGTAGCTTCCCCCCACACAAAACCAACCCCCCACCCCTCCACGATCTATTTTTGTGCTTTTGCACAAACAAGATTGGGCCCTTTTTCCTAGCAATATTTTCCGTAGTGTAGCGGTTCCCACCCGCTCCCGCCCCGTGCACGCGCCCACCCGCCAACCTCCGTGCACGTGCGCGCTCCCGCGCGCCCCCGCGCGCGCCCCCTAACGGCCCCGCCTCCGATCCCGCCCCCCTTGATGGCAGAAGATACACCGATGGCCGCCCACCCGCCTCCCAAGTCGGCTCCCACCCACCAACGATACCGGCCATCGATGTCCGGTGCAGGGAGGGCCACAGAGTGGCTCTCTCTGCATCGGATGGCCATGTAAAATGTTATTGCAGGATGCCTCCATATCGAGGCATCACTGCAATAACCGGAAAGCAGCTGGAAGCGAGCAGGATCGCTTCCAGCTGCTTTCCACACCGAGGACGTGCAGGGTACGTCCTCAGGCATTAACTGCCTTTTTTTTGAGGACGTACCCTGCACGTCCTCGGTCATTAAGGGGTTAATATAACAGTGTTGCTTATGCAAAACTCGGGAATGGGTAATAAAGGGATTATATTTATTTGTAAACAATACAAATTCTGGAGTAGACTGACCCTTTAATATTGGCTTAGTGGTCTTTATATTTGCTGTATACAGTATAAACTGGCATCATTTAATACAAATGTAAAGGTTCAGATAGTCAACATTTAAAGGGACATAAAACACCATACTTAGGCCTAGATTTGGAGTTTGGCGTTAGCCGTGAAAACCAGCGTTAGAGGCTCCTAACGCTGGTTTTGGCCGCCCGCTGGTATTTGGAGTCAGTGATTAAAGGGTCTAACGCTGCGACTTTTCCATACCGCAGATCCCCTTACGTCAATTGCTCGGAACAGCCAATAGAATGCGAGCTCAATCTGATTGGCTGATTGGATCAGCCAATCGGATTGAACTTGATTCTGATTGGCTGATTCCATCAGCCAATCAGAAAATTCCTACCTTAATTCCGATTGGCTGATAGAATCCTATCAGCCAATCGGAATTCGAGGGACGCCATCTTGGATGACGTCCCTTAAAGGAACAGTCATTCGTCGTTCAGTCGTCGGGCCGGATGGATGTTCCGCGCTGGAGGTCTTCAGGATCCTGCCGCTTCGCTCCGGATAGAAGACCATAGAAGATGCCGCCTGGATGAAGACTTCAATCGGATGGAAGATCCTCTTCTGCCCCGCTTGGATGAAGACTTTGACCGGATCATGGACCTCTTCAGCCCCCAGCTTGGGCTTGGATCAGGACATCGGAGGAGCTCTTCAGGACGGATCGGTGAACCTGGATGGTGAAGACAAGGTAGGAAGATCTTCAGGGGCTTAGTGTTAGGTTTATTTAAGGGGGGTTTGGGTTAGATTAGAGGTATGTGGGTGGTGGGTTGTAATGTTGGGGGGGGGTATTGTATGTTTTTTTTTACAGGCAAAAGAGCTGAAATTCTTGGGGCATGCCCCGCAAAGGGCCCTGTTCAGGGCTGGTAAGGTAAAAGAGCTTTTACCTTTTTTAATTTAGAATAGGGTAGGGAATTTTTTATTTTGGGGGGCTTTGTTATTTTATTAGGGGGCTTAGAGTAGGTGTAATTAGTTTAAAATTGTTGTAATATTTTTCTTATGTTTGTAAATATTTTTTTATTTTTTGTAACTTAGTTCTTTTTTATTTTTTGTACTTTAGCTAGTTTATTTAATTGTATTTATTTGTAGGAATTGTGTTTAATTAATTTATTGATAGTGTAGTGTTAGGTTAATTGTAGGTAATTGTAGGTAGTTTATTTAATTAATTTATTGATAGGGTAGTGTTAGGTTTAATTATATCTTAGGTTAGGATTTATTTTACAGGTAAATTTGTTATTATTTTAACTAGGTAACTATTAAATAGCTATTGTACCTGGTTAAAATAATTACCAAGTTGCCTGTAAACTAAATATAAATCCTAAAATAGCTATAATATAATTATAATTTATATTGTAGCTATATTAGGATGTATTTTACAGGTAAGTATTTAGCTTTAAATAGGAATAATTTATTTAATAAGAGTTAATTTATTTCGTTAGATTTAAATTATATTTAACTTAGGGGGGTGTTAGTGTTAGGGTTAGACTTAGCTTTAGGGGTTAATCCATTTATTATAGTAGCGGTGAGCTCCGGTCGTCAGATTAGGGGTTAATAATTGAAGTTAGGTGTCGGCGATGTTAGGGAGGGCAGATTAGGGGTTAATACTATTTATGATAGGGTTAGTGAGGCGGATTAGGGGTTAATAACTTTATTATAGTAGCGCTCAGGTCCGCTCGGCAGATTAGGGGTTAATAAGTGTAGGCAGGTGTCGGCGACGTTGAGGGGGGCAGATTAGGGGTTAATAAATATAATATAGGGGTCGGCGGTGTTAGGGGCAGCAGATTAGGGGTACATAGGGATAACGTAGGTGGTGGCGCTTTGCGGTCGGAAGATTAGGGGTTAATTATTTTAAGTAGCTGGCGGCGACGTTGTGGGGGGCAGGTTAGGGGTTAATAAATGTAATACAGGGGTCGGTGGGGTTAGGGGCAGCAGATTAGGGGTACATAAGTATAACGTAGGTTGCGGCGGTTTACGGAGCGGCAGATTAGGGGTTAAAAAAAATATGCAGGGGTCAGCGATAGCGGGAGCGGCAGATTAGGGGTTAATAAGTGTAAGGTTAGGGGTGTTTAGACTCGGGGTACATGTTAGAGTGTTAGGTGCAGACGTAGGAAGTGTTTCCCCATAGGAAACAATGGGGCTGCGTTAGGAGCTGAACGCTGCTTTATTGCAGGTGTTAGGTTTTTTTTCAGCTCAAACAGCCCCATTGTTTCCTATGGGGATATCGTGCACGAGCACGTTTTTGAGGCTGGCCGCGTCCGTAAGCAACTCTGGTATCGAGAGTTGCATTTGCGGTAAAAATGCTCTACGCTCCTTTTTTGGAGCCTAACGCAGCATTTGTTTGAACTCTCGATACCAGAGTTAAATTTATGGTGCGGCCAGAAAAAAGCCAGCGGAGCGTTAACAGCCCTTCTACCGCCAAACTCCAAATCTAGGCCAAGATTTTTCTATAGTCTTGCAAGAAATGAACATACCGGTGGAGTGTGAAAGCTTCCTGAATACATTAACACCATGATTGCAAAAATTGTTACCACCAGTTGCCTTATTAGGAGAACACGATCTTACTTGTTACTGGAGTAGACAAGTCTTGCCACTATCATTTTGTTAGAACTTCATGCAAGTTTCATTTTACTTTTATAATAAGAAGGTAATCTGCACCAGATAAACACATATAATAAGGCTCTAAAACAGCCTAAACATTAGATTTAGTGCATACATCATAAAATAAAGCAACTCTATTTAGAAAAAAAAGAATAGGATATGAATTTGGTGCAGCCTCTCTTTATCTGCATATTATTTTAATAAAGGATGGTTTCTCCAGAGTCATAAATCCCCATTTTCTATTTACTCTATTTTCATTTTAAGGAACATTCTTATGCAAAAATATTTAACATGTTTTTTTTTTTGCATGGTTGCATACAAACATTTAGTATTCTGTCCCTTTAAGCTATAAACATATAACATCACTGTGGTTGCCATCTTGGAAACCCTGCCACCATATTTGTAAAGGCAAATGCACACACTTTTCTTACCCTGTGAGCCCTGTTTTTTGCAAGGGTCACACAGAGGGGCCAGACATGATAAAAGTGGGGCTTAGGACCCCCCATAGCAATGCCACTACTGATTGCAGAGCCAGATGGGGCCCCTAGAAGTGTAAGCCCACTTGCCCAGTGTCAGTTGAGACTGCTCTAGTTACTACATCTCTGGTTGCCATGTTCACATTCATGATGTAACAAGATGGTTGTGAAGTTCCACAATTAGGCCTCTTTATCAGTTGAAGCTTCAACATTACTGCACAGTTGTGAGACTTATATATGCTTTTAGTGTGGCTGAGGCAGAATATACTCATGGGATGGAGCCTCCAGTCTTTTCACATCCTAGCAACACTTCTGTGTGGTTTGTTTTGTTTTGTGTTTTTTTCCTGCATAACCCACTGTTTTTGCACTTGTAGTTTTCCTGGCTTCTTGATATCTTTAGCTGTTCATACCCTTTTCCATTAGTAAAAATAACATGAATCTACTTTCCTGTCTGTCTAGCTAAACTTCATCTTATTTTACCAAGTAATGATTGGTTTAGGCACACAGAAGGTGGTCAAATGACAGGACCCTGGAATGGCTGGGCATATAGCAGGGGTAGAGGAGAGGGAGTGGTGAATATACGGGTTTGGAAAATATGGGAGAAGAGGGGAGAAGGACACAATGAGAGAAAGACACATGGCAAAAATGAGCAGAAAAGCAACAAACCAGGGGAAGAAACAAGGATAAAAGAAATACATGGGGCCCTTGTTGAATTAGAAATAGATGTTCCCCTTATTAGTAAAATGTAGACATTCCCAAGGCAGTAAAATCCCAAAATGTTTGACTAATGAACTAGATTGATTTACAGGTATAAATCAGTGGCGTCTCCAAGATTTTCTCATGGGGAGGCCCTCTAATGTTTTTGTCAGCAGGGTCACACCAGTGATGTGATTGGCCAGTCAGTGGGTGGGGTCAGGTGTGTCAATGGGCAGCTGGTCTGTGGGTGGGGTCAGGCAGAGCTGAGGAAAACCTGGGCAAAATGATGGTGGGCAAATGGGGGCTGATCACAGTTTGGGGTGGCACATAGGGGGCAGCCATTATCCTGGGGGCCCTGGCGTTGCCACTGGTGCAAATTCTTTTTACATTAAAGGGACAGTCTACACCAGAATTTTTATTGTTTTAAAAGATAGATAATCCCTTTATTACCCATTCCCCAGTTTTGCATAACCAACACAGTTATAATAATATACTTTTAACCTCTGTGATTACCTTGTATCTAAGCCTCTGCAAACTGCCCCTTTTTTCAGTTCTTTTGACAGACTTGCAGTCTAGCCAATCAGTGCCTGCTCACAGATAACTTCACGTGCACAAGCACAGTGTTATCTATATGAAATACGTGAACTAACACCCTCTAGTGGTGAAAAACTGTTAAAATGCAATCTGAAAGAGGTGGGCTTCAAGGTTTAAGAAATTAGCATATGAACCTCCTAGGTTAAGCTTTCAACTAAGAATACCAAGAAAACAAAGCAAAATTGGTGATAAAAGTAAATTGGAAAATTGTTTAAAATTACATGCTCTATCTGAATCATGAAAGTTTATTTTGGCCTAGACTGTCCCTTTAAGGGCCAGATTACGAGTGGTGCGCTAACTCATGCGCACAAGCAAAAAGGGGTTTTTGATGGCTGCTTGCTCGTGGTGGAAATAACGCACATATTAAAGTTGAAAGTAAACGCATTCGCAATTAAATTTATCATGCGTCAGGATAGAGCGACTTCAGAGCTCTGTTTAACTGTTATGCTCGAATAATAAATTGCACAAAAAAAAAAATTGCAATAAAAAGTTATAAGGGCTCAAACATATGAGGTCTCAGGTGTTAGAAAAAAGGCTGCAAAGGGCTTTAACTTAGAGATACATTTATATACATGTCTAAATATGAGATATATGTGTATATGTATATTATATATATATGAGTACATAGCCATTTATGTATTTATATGTGTATATACAGTATGTATTAACAGACATATATATACACACATATATATACACACACACACACACATATATATATATATATATATATATATATATATATATATATATATATATATATATATATATATATGCATTGGAGCCCTTTGCATTCAAGTAGCTGAAAATATGTAAAATTATAGTTATGCAATATTCATATTTAATATGTGTTAAAGTGAAGGTCCATTTTGATGAATTAGTGCCGGTTTTTAATAATCCTATTAAAAACAAGGGCACTTTAATTCATCAAAATTGACATTTCACTGTTTTCTTCAAAAACGTAACTTTTAATTCTGGCAGCCGCTCCAGCACTTCCTCCGCCCTTTGCAAGCTGTCTTCGCTGGTCCAAAATTACGAATCCAGCTTCCTCCAATCACAGGATTGCATCATGCCAAGATTCCCCCGGAGGGGGGAAGCTGTGATTGGAGGAAGCCTGATTCGTCATTTCTGACTTCTGCAGAGGCTTCCGACGGCCGGGGGAATCGCTGGAGTGGCATTCAAGATTAAAAGGTAAGTTTTTGAAGAAAACAGTGAAATGTCAATTTTGATGAATTAAAGTGCCCTTGTTCTTAATAGGTTTATTAAAAACCGGGCACTAATTCATCAACATGGAACTTCACTTTAATTATGGGGCCCATTTATCAAGCTCCAGATGGAGCTTGAGGGCCTGTGTTTCTGGCGAGCCTGTAGGTTCGCCAGAAACACCAGTTATGAAGCAGCGGTCTAAAGACCACTGCATAATAACCTGTCTGCCTGCTCTGAGCAGGCGGACAGACATCGCCGCAATTCAACCCGATCGAGAACGATCGGGTTGATTGACACCCCCCTGCTCGCGAATCTGCAGGGGGCGGCGTTGCACCAGCAGCTCACAAGAGCTGCTGGTGCAAAGCTAAATACGGAGAGCGTATTGCTCTCTGCATTCAGTGAGGTCTGTCGGACCTGATCCGCACTGACGGATCAGGTCCAACAGACCTTTGTTAAATAGGGGCCTAAGTAAGTATTTACTGTAAATATTATGAATTCCAATATTCTGCACATAAAAGAATATGTTCTATGTATTTATAAATCTCTCTCTCTCCCTCTCTCTCTCCCTCTCTCTCTCTCTCTCCCTCTCTCTCTCCCTCTCTCTCTCTCTCTCTCTCTCTCTCTCCCCCTCTCTCTCTCTCTCTCTCTCTCCCTCTCTCCCTCTCTCTCTCTCTCTCTCTCCCTCTCTCCCTCTCTCTCTCTCTCCCTCTCTCCCTCTCTCTCTCTCTCCCTCTCTCCCTCTCTCTCTTCCTCTCTCTCTCCCTCTCTCTCTCTCTCTCTCTCTCTCTCCCTCTCTCTCTACCTCTCTCTCTCTCTCTCTCCCTCTCTCTCTCTCTCCCTCTCTCTCTCTCTCCCCCCCCCCTCTCTCTCTCTCCCTCTCTCCCTCTCTCTCTCTCTCTCTCTCTCTCTCTCCCTCTCCCTCTCTCTCTCCTTACAGAATTGTCACAACTGCCAGGGTGCACTTCATATTAGTGTAAACAATCTCCATCGTAGAAAAAAGGCACTCACTGAACTTTAACAAAATATCCAATTTTAATTCAAACAAGTATCATCAAGACATCATGTCAAGACATGTCTTGATGGTACTTGTTTGAATTAAAATTGTATGTTTTGTTAAAGTCCAGTGAGTGCCTTTTTTCTACGATGGAGATTATATATATATATGTGTGTGTGTGTGTGTGTATCCAATATATTATAGATCCACACTCATTGGACTTGTGCCAATTGTGATATTTATTATAGTGACGTTTCGGAGCAACAATGCCCCTTCTTCAGACCAGTGAGTGGTGATCTTTACTATATTGGATACAATTTATTTTTCCTGGCAGTTGCTGTTTCTTATGAGATGTGTGAGTGCAAATCCTCCCTGACTGTTCTCTCTACATATGTGTGTATGTATATACTGTGTATATATATATATATATATATATATATATATATAGGTATAGAGCTATACCTATATATAATCATAGAAAGATAGGTAGAGACATATATTGTACAAAAATACCATCCAATATAAATATAAATATGTACGGTAATTATGAATAAATAGAACATATGTGAAGAACATTGGAATGTGAAATATTAATATTTCATGTCGGGTTAGCCAACTGAGAAAATGTGATCGGGTTAGCGTGCGAGCGAAAATGTTTTACTTTGTAATATACACGGTACCCGACTTGCGAAAAAAATCATATAAATAGTGCTCCACTCGTAATTTAGCCCTAAAAGGTGACAGTAAGACATTGTAATAGTGAAATCAAGAACAAGTCACTATAAAACAAACATTATATATTTTGAGTTGTTAGAAATCTATATCAGTGTAACTATGAAAGGTGTTATAACAAATACATATTCCTCTTTACCAGCTGACACATTTTGGAACATCTGGATAATTTTGTTTATGTTCTCTTATTGTTTAATTTTTGTTCACATTAAGGCGCGTTCTGTAAATAAACTCGGAAATACTTTTTATTTATAAATTTATTGCATGTTAGTAAATGTTTTATAGGACATACTTGAAGATGCTTTTCTTTTATGTGTGTTTATAATAATAGTGGTTCTGGTTTGTACTACATAAATTAGTAACATTTGTCTCTATCCAAAAGAAGAAGTTGCTGTATTAAAGGGACACTGGTGATGTTTTTTTATTTGTTTGTTTAAAGGGACATTATACACCAGTTTTCATATAAATGCATGTAATGGACACTACTGTAAAGAAAAATATGCACAGATACTGATCTAAATCCACGGGAGTGAGCATGTTATATATACGGCACACATGAACTAGTGCTATCTAGCTGTGAAAACTGTCATTATGCACTGAGATAAGAGGCGGAGTTCAAGGGCTTCAAAATTAGCATATTAGCCTACCTAGGTTTAGCTTTCAATAAAGAATACCAAGCAAATTTGATTATAAAAGTAATCTGGAAAGTTGTTTAATATTGCATGCCCTATCTGAATCATGAAAGTTTAATTTTGACTAGACTGTCCCTTTAAAGGGACATGAAACCCACATTTTTTCTTTCATGATTTAGAAAGAGAATACAATTTTAAACATCTTTCTAATTTACTTCGATTATCTAATTTGTTTTATTCTCTTGATATGCTTTGCTGAAAAGCATATCTAGATATGCTCAGTAGCTGCTGATTGGTTGCTGCACATAGAAGGCTCGTGTGATTTACTCACCCATGTGCATTGCTTTTTCTTCAACTAAGGATATCTAAAAAAAATGAAGCAAAATAAATAATAGAAGTAAATTGTAATTTTGTTTAAATTTGTATTGTCTATCTGAATCATGAAAGAAAGATTTTGGGTTTAGTGGCCTTTTAATGTCAATTTAATTTGATACCTGTATCACTTCTACCAGGTTCTTAATTTCTTATTCTCATAGACCAACAAATTCATGAAACTTCATAAAGTTAGTTTAATGCGAAGCAGTAGGGCCAAAGCATTATCAGCAGATGAGAATAGTGATTTGAATTATAGCAGTAGCAAAAAAAAGAGTTTAAATGTCAGAGTTCAAGTTCTCAATCAAACATAGAAAACCAGGGGATTTATTGCTTAATGGAAATCCTAAACTTAATCTCTGCCCTCCCTTCCCTTACACTGCATGCAGGCAGACCTGGGAAAAGACTGGATCTGTTTACCCAAGACAGAAAGTTCCATACTTTGGAGGAGTTCTGAATTTTCATAAACCAGACACTTAAACCAGGACTTTCTCTTATTTTGTACTTCTGACTAACAACAGGTCATTGTGAATATGTTTTTTTTTTCTTTTATAAGGTGGTGAGAGTCCACAACCCATTACTCCTGGGATTCAATTCCTAGACAAAAATTCCACAAAACTCCATGAGGCCCATTTATCAAGCTCCATCTGAAGACTCGCCAGAAACAGCAGTTATGAAGCAGCGGTCTAAAGACAGATGCTCCATAACCCTGTCCGCCTGCTCTGATGAGGCAAACAGGATTTGCCACAATTCAACCCGATCGAATACGATCGGGTTGATTGACACCTCCCTGCTGGCGGCCGATTGGCCGCGAGTCAACAGGGGGCGGCGTTGCGCCAGCAGCTCTTGTGAGCTGCTGGTGCAATGCTAAATACGGAGAGCATTTTGCTCTCCGCATTCAGCGAGGTCTTGCGGACCTGAGCCGCACTGTTGGATCAGGTCCACAAGACCTTTCATAAATTGGCCTCATGAGTACCTAATCCTCTCCACTTCTCTGGTATGCCAGTGTAATTTTTGCCTTCCAGTAGGATGGTGAAGAATTGAGGTGCTCCTTGATTCTTTGTTGAGAGAGGTCTTCAAATCGATTTGAGGCCCATTTCTCCCGCGAGTCAACAGGGGGCGGCGTTGCGCCAGCAGCTCTTGTGAGCTGCTGGTGCAATGCTGAATACGGAGAGCATTTTGCTCTCCGCATTCAGCGAGGTCTTGCGGACCTGATCCGCACTGTCGGATCAGGTCCGCAAGACCTTTCATAAATCGGCCTCATGAGTACCTAATCCTCTCCACTTCTCTGGTATGCCAGTGTCATTTTTGCCTCTCAGGAGGATGGTGAAGAATTGAGGTGCGATTTTAGGCCCATTTCTCCCTCAGAGAGCTCCTCCCGAAAGACAGATGAAAGATTGCAGTATAGGGTAGTGACACAATTCTCCTGGTGATGGAGTAAGTCATAAGCCTTCCACAGGTGTTGTGGGGACCAGTCCCTTAGCCTCCTCCTTTTGGATCATAGAGGTACTCCTTACAGCGATTCTCTGCTGGGACATACACAGCACTGGATGGGCTCTCTAAAGGAAGCAGTTTATTTCTGCAGCTGGAAAAACTTAGTAGAGTGGGTGCATCTCAAGGTAAGTGAGCAATTACATGCAGTCACATAGCACACAGGCTATTTGCAGGTACACCATTCAAGGGAGTACATCATAGCCAGGGAACATACAAAATACAGAATTTACCACTTTTCCCCCTAACTTTATTTATTAAAGGGACATTATACACTCATTTTTCTCTTGTTAAGTGTGTTCAGTCCACGGGTCATCCATTACTTATGGGATATATTCTCCTTCCCAACAGGAAGTTGCAAGAGGATCACCCAAGCAGAGCTGCTATATAGCTCCACCCCTCACATGTCATATCCAGTCATTCTCTTGCAAGTCTCAACAAAGGAGGTTGTGAGAGGAGATAGGAGTAACATTCTTCAATCAAAAGTTTATTATTTTAAAATAGCACCGGAGTGTGCTGTTTGTTCTCTCAGGCAGTATTTAGAAGAAGAATCTGCCTGCGTTTTTTTCTATGATCTTAGCAGACATAACTAAGATCCACTGGCTGTTCTCTCACATTCTGAGGAGTGGGGTATCTTCGGAGAAGGGAATAGCATGCGGGGTCCCCCGCAAATGAGGTATGTGCAGTAAAATATTTCTAGGAATGGAATTGACTATGAAAACACTGCTGTTACCCATATGACGTAAGTACAGCCTTTAATGCAGTAGTAGCGACTGGTATCAGGCTGATAAATGTATGCGCAGTTGAGTTATTTTCTAGGGACTAGAATTTAACTTTAAATACTGTTAGTACTGAAATAAATGTATGAGCCTTAACTGCAGTAGAAGCGACTGGTAGCAGGCTTAGTGATAACTTTGCATAACACTGGAAAGTTGTTTTTTAAAAACGTTTACTGGCATGTTATTCGTTTTGTGAGGTACTTTGGTGATAAATCTTTTTGGGCATGATTTTTTTCCACATGGCTAACGTATATTTCTGCATAGACACCGTTATATCAGGTCTCCCACTGTTGTGATATGAGTGGGAGGGACCTTTTTTTTTTTTAGCGCCTTGTTGCGCAGTTAAAATTCTAGCACAGTCTTCCTGCTTCTTCCTCTTTGATCCAGGACGTCTCCAGAGAGCTCAGGGGTCTTCAAAATTCATTTTTGAGGGAGGTAATCAGTCACAGCAGACCTGTGACAGTGTGTTTGACTGTGAGAAAAGCGTTAAATCTTAAATTGATTATCCGTTTTGGGTATTGAGGGGTTAATCATCCATTTGCTAATGGGTGCAATCCTCTGCTAATTTCATACATTTACTGTTTAAAATTGGTTGCTATAACCGTATTAGTTCATTGTTATTTCAACTGTGACAGTTTTTTTGTGTTTTTAAAAGCGCTGCAGCGTTTTTTATATTGCTTGTAAACTTATTGAAAGAAATTTCCAAGCTTGATAGCTTCATTGCTAGTTTGTTTAAACATGTCTGACACAGATGAATCTGCTTGCTCATTATGTTTAAAGGCCAATGTGGAGCCCAATAGAAATATGTGTACCAATTGTATTGATGTTACTTTAAATAAAAGTCTGTCTTTACCGGTAAAGAAATTATCACCAGACAACGTGGGGGAAGTTATGCCGCCTAACTCTCCTCACGTGTCAGTACCTTTGCCTCCCGCTCAGGAGGTGCGTGAGATTGTGGCGCCAAGCACATCAAGGCACTTACAAATCACTTTACAAGATATGGCTAATGTTATGAAAGAAGTATTATCTAATTTGCCTGAGTTAAGAGGCAAGCGCGATAGCTCTGGGTTAAGGACAGAGCGCACTGATGATATGAGGGCCATGTCTGACACTGCGTCACAATTTGCAGAACATGAGGACGGAGAGCTTCATTCTGTGGGTGGCGGATCTGATCCAGGGAGACCGGATTCAGAAATTTCAAATTTTAAATTTAAGCTTGAGAACCTCCGTGTATTACTGGGGGAGGTATTAGCGGCTCTGAATGATTGCGACACGGTTGCAATCTCAGAGAAATTATGTAGGCTGGATAAATACTATGCGGTACCGGTGTGTACTGACGTTTTTCCTATACCTAAAAGGCTTACAGAGATTATTAACAAGGAGTGGGATAAACCCGGTGTGCCTTTTTCCCCTCCTCCGATATTTAGAAAAATGTTCCCAATAGACGCCACCACATGAGACTTATGGCAGACGGTCCCTAAGGTGGAGGGAGCAGTTTCTACTTTAGCCAAGTGTACCACTATTCCGGTGGAGGATAGTTGTGCTTTCTCAGATCCAATGGATAAAAAATTAGAAGGTTACCTTAAGAAAATGTTTGTTCAACAAGGTTTTATATTACAGCCCCTTGCATGCATTGCGCCCGTCACTGCTGCAGCGGCTTTCTGGTTTGAGTCTCTGGAAGAGGCTATTCGCACAGCACCATTGGATGAGACTTTGAACAAACTTAAAGCCCTTAAGCTAGCTAATGCATTTGTTTCGGATGCCGTTGTGCATTTAACCAAACTAACAGCTAAGAACTCCGGATTCGCCATTCAGGCGCGCAGAGCGCTATGGCTTAAATCCTGGTCAGTAGAT
Source organism: Bombina bombina (assembly GCF_027579735.1). Taxonomy (NCBI): domain Eukaryota; kingdom Metazoa; phylum Chordata; class Amphibia; order Anura; family Bombinatoridae; genus Bombina; species Bombina bombina. The sequence goes on from NC_069507.1 coordinate 72,749,344, forward strand.
GTAACTTCTAAATCTAAATTGCTTAATATTCCTTTCAAAGGGCAAACCTTATTCGGGCCCGGCTTGAAGGAGATTATTGCTGACATTACTGGAGGTAAGGGTCACACCCTTCCTCAGGACAGAGCCAAATCAAAGGCCAAACAGTCTAGTTTTCGTGCCTTTCGTAATTTCAAGGCAGGAGCAGCATCAACTTCCTCCGCTCCAAAACAGGAAGGAACTGCTGCTCGTTACAGACAGGGTTGGAAAAGCAACCAGTCCTGGAACAAGGGCAAGCAGGCCAGAAAGCCTACTTCTGCCCCTAAGACAGCATGAAGAGAGGGCCCCCTATCCGGAAACGTATCTAGTGGGGGGCCGACTTTCTCTCTTCGCCCAGGCTTGGGCAAGAGATGTCCAGGATCCCTGGGCGTTGGAGATTATATCTCAGGGATACCTTCTGGACTTCAAAGCTTCTCCTCCACAAGGGAGATTTCATCTTTCAAGGTTATCAGCAAACCAAATAAAGAAAGAGGCTTTTCTTCACTGTGTACAAGACCTCCTAGTAATGGGGGTGATCCACCCAGTTCCGCGGACGGAACAAGGGCAAAGTCTCATACAGAGATAGTTCTAGCATTTCTGAGGTCGCATGGGTGGAAAGTGAACATGGAAAAGAGTTCTCTGTTACCACTCACAAGGGTTCCCTTTCTAGGGACTCTTATAGATTCTGTAGAGATGAAGATTTACCTGACGGAGTCCAGGTTATCAAAAATCCTAAATGCTTGCCGTGTCCTTCATTCCATTCCAAGCCCATCAGTAGCTCAGTGCATGGAAGTAATCGGCTTAATGGTCGTGGCAATGGACATAGTGCCATTTGCGCGCCTGCATCTCAGACCGCTGCAATTATGCATGCTGAGTCAGTGGAATGGAGATTACTCAGATCTGTCCCCTTTACTAAATCTGGACCAGGAGACCAGAGATTCTCTTCTCTGGTGGTTGTCTCGGATTCATCTGTCCAAGGGAATGACTTTTCGCAGACCAGATTGGACGATTGTAACAACAGATGCCAGCCTTCTAGGCTGGGGCGCAGTCTGGAATTCCCTGAAGGCTCAGGGATCATGGACTCAGGAGGAGAAACTCCTTCCAATAAACATTCTGGAATTAAGAGCGATATTCAATGCTCTTCTAGCTTGGCCTCAGTTAGCAACACTGAGGTTCATCAGATTTCAGTCGGACAACATCACGACTGTGGCTTACATCAATCATCAAGGGGGAACCAGGAGTTCCCTAGCGATGTTAGAAGTCTCAAAGATAATTCGCTGGGCAGAGTCTCACTCTTGCCATCTGTCAGCGATCTACATCCCAGGCGTGGAGAACTGGGAGGCAGACTTTCTAAGCCGCCAGACCTTTCACCCGGGGGAATGGGAACTTCACCCGGAGGTATTTGCTCAACTGATTCTTCGTTGGGGCGAACCGGAACTGGATCTCATGGCTTCTCGCCAGAACGCCAAGCTTCCTTGTTACGGATCCAGGTCCAGGGACCCGGGAGCGGTGCTGGTAGATGCACTAGCAGCCCCTTGGATTTTCAACATGGCTTATGTATTCCCACCGTTTCCGTTGCTGCCTCGTCTGATTGCCAGGATCAAACAAGAGAGAGCATCGGTGATTCTGATAGCGCCTGCGTGGCCACGCAGGACCTGGTATGCAGACCTAGTGGACATGTCGTCCTGTCCACCATGGTCTCTGCCTCTGAGGCAGGACCTTCTACTTCAGGGTCCTTTCAACCATCCAAGCCTAATTTCTCTGAGGCTGACTGCATGGAGATTGAACGCTTGATTCTCTCAAAGCGTGGTTTCTCGGAGTCGGTTATTGATACATTGATACAGGCTCGGAAACCGGTTACCAGAAAAATTTACCATAAGATATGGCGTAAATATTTACATTGGTGTGAATCCAAGAGTTACTCATGGAGTAAGGTTAGGATTCCTAGGATATTGTCTTTTCTACAAGAGGGTTTAGAAAAGGGTTTATCCGCTAGTTTGTTAAAGGGACAGATTTCTGCTCTGTCTATTCTTTTACACAAACGTCTGGCAGAGAATCCAGACGTTCAGGCTTTTTGTCAGGCTTTGGCTAGGATTAAGCCTGTGTTTAAAACTGTTGCTCCTCCGTGGAGCTTAAACTTGGTTCTTAAAGTTCTTCAGGGTGTTCCGTTTGAACCCCTTCATTCCATTGATATTAAGCTTTTATCTTGGAAAGTTCTGTTTTTGATGGCTATTTCCTCGGCTCGAAGAGTCTCTGAGTTATCTGCCTTACATTGCGATTCTCCTTATCTGATTTTTCATTCAGACAAGGTAGTTTTGCGTACTAAACCTGGATTTTTACCTAAGGTTGTTTCTAATAGGAATATCAATCAGGAGATTGTTGTTCCATCATTATGTCCTAACCCTTCTTCAAAGAAGGAACGTCTTTTGCATAATCTGGACGTAATCCGTGCCCTGAAGTTCTACTTACAGGCAACTAAGGATTTTCGGCAAACTTCTTCTCTGTCGTTTATTCTGGACAGAGGAGAGGTCAAAAGGCTTCGGCCACCTCTCTCTCTTTTTGGCTTCGTAGCATAATACGTTTAGCCTATGAGACTGCTGGACAGCAGCCCCCTGAAAGAATTACAGCTCATTCCACTAGAGCTGTGGCTTCCACCTGGGCCTTTAAGAATGAGGCCTCTGTTGAACAGATTTGCAAGGCTGCAACTTGGTCTTCACTTCATACCTTTTCAAAATTTTACAAATTTGACACTTTTGCTTCTTCGGAGGCTGTTTTTGGGAGAAAGGTTCTACAGGCAGTGGTTCCTTCTGTTTAAAGTTCCTGCCTTGTCCCTCCCATCATCCGTGTACTTTAGCTTTGGTATTGGTATCCCATAAGTAATGGATGACCCGTGGACTGAACACACTTAACAAGAGAAAACATAATTTATGCTTACCTGATAAATTTATTTCTCTTGTAGTGTGTTCAGTCCACGGCCCGCCCTGTCTTTTTTTGAGGCAGTTCTAAATTTTAATTAAAACTCCAGTCACCACTGCACCCTATAGTTTCTCCTTTCTCGTCTTGTTTCGGTCGAATGACTGGATATGACATGTGAGGGGTGGAGCTATATAGCAGCTCTGCTTGGGTGATCCTCTTGCAACTTCCTGTTGGGAAGGAGAATATATCCCATAAGTAATGGATGACCCGTGGACTGAACACACTACAAGAGAAATAAATTTATCAGGTAAGCATAAATTATGTTTTCTCCTGTTAAGTGTGATCAGTCCACGGGTCATCATTACTTCTGGGATATTAACTCCTCCCCAACAGGAAGTGCAAGAGGATCACCCAGCAGAGCTGCTATATAGCTCCTCCCCTCTACGTCACACCCAGTCATTCTCTTGCACCCAACTAATAGATAGGATGTGTGAGAGGACTGTGGTGATTTTACTTAGTTTTTATAACTTCAATCAAAAGTTTGTTATTTTAAAACAGCACCGGAGTGTGTTGTTCCTTCTCAGGGAGAATTTGAAGAAGAGTCTACCTGAGTTTTTCTGTATGATTTTAACCGGAGTAGTTAAGATCATGTTGCTGTTCTCGGCCATCTGAGGAGTGAGGTAAACTTCAGATCAGGGGACAGGGGGCAGGTTCACCTGCAAAGAGGTATGTAGCAGCATATTATTTTCTGAGAATGGAATTGACTAGAAAATACTGCAAATACCTATATAAAGTAAGTTCAGCCTTAAATGCAGTAGTAGCAACTGGTATCAGGCTGTCATGTATGTATATTTTCACTTCAGTATTCTGGGGAATGGCTTTTCACTGAAATAATACTGTTTACATAAAGCTTTAGCCTATTTTGCAGTAAAAACGGCTTGCAGCAGGCTTTTTATGACAAATACATTTATTGAACTTAAACATTTTTTTGCTGGCATGTGAAATCGTTTATTTTTCTGAGGTACTGGGTGAAAACTTATTTGGGCATTAGTTTTATCCACTTGGCGGGCATTTTGTTTGATTTATGACAGTTTGCTGATCTCCCTCACTGTTGTGTGTGAGGGGGAGGGGCTGAATTTGGCGCTTTTACTACGCATCAAAAATTCAGTCACAAGTCTGTTCTTCTTCCCTGCATGATCCGGTTCGTCTCTACAGAGCTCAGGGGTCTTCAAAAGTTATTTTGAGGGAGGTAATCACTCACAGCAGACCTGTGAGATTGTGCTTGACTGTGATAAAAAACGTTACATTCTGTACTTTTTTTCTGCTATTAAAGGGCTAGTTATCCATTACTAATGGGAGCAATCCTTTGCTAAAATTGTATTTTTACTGGGAAAAAAGTTTGTTTTCATAAAATTATCTGTTTTATTGTACTCAACTGTCATATCTTTCTGTGCTTCTTAAAGGCACAGTGCGTTTTTGCATACTATTTATAAAAGTGAATTGAAAAGTATTTCCAAGTTTGCTGGTTATTTGCTAGTGTGTTAAACATGTCTGACTCAGAGGAATATCTCTGTGCTATATGTGCTAAAGCCAAAGTGGAGCCCAATAGAAATTTATATACTAATTGTATTGATGCTACTTTAAATAAAAGTCAATCTGTACAAATTGAACAGCATTCACCAGACAACGAGAGGAAAGTTATGCCGACTAACTCCCCTCACGTGTCAGTACCTGCATCTCCCGCTCGGGGGATGCGTGATATTGTAACGCCGGGTACTTCAGGGCGGCCATTACAAATCACATTGCAGGACATGGCTAATGTTATGACTGAGGTTTTGTCTAAATTACCAGAACTTAGAGGGAAGCGGGACCACTCTGGGGTGAGAACAGAGTGCGCTGATAATACTAGGGCCATGTCAGATACTGGGTCACAGTATGCGGAACATGAGGACGGAGAGCTTCAATCTGCAGGTGACGGTTCTGATCCCATTAGAGTGGATTCAGACATTTCTAATTTTAAGTTTAAGCTTGAAAACCTCCGTGTACTGTTAGGGGAGGTATTAGCGGCTCTAAATGATTGTAACACCGTTGCAATTCCAGAGAAATTATGTAGGCTGGATAGATACTATGCGGTACCGGCGAGTACTGACGTATTTCCTATACCTAAGAGGCTTACAGAGATAATTACTAAGGAGTGGGATAGGCCCGGTGTGCCCTTTTCCCCCCCTCCTGTATTTAGAAAAATGTTTCCAATAGACGCCACCACACGGGACTTATGGCAGACGATCCCTAAGGTGGAGGGAGCGGTTTCGACTCTGGCTAAGCGTACCACTATCCCGGTGGAGGATAGCTGTGCTTTTTCTGATCCAATGGATAAAAAGTTAGAAGGTTACCTTAAGAAAATGTTTGTTCAACAAGGTTTTATATTGCAACCTCTTGCATGTATTGCGTCTGTCACGGCCGCATCAGCCTTTTGGTCCGAGTCCCTGGAAGAGACTCTTGACTCAATAACTATAGAGGAAATTTCAATCAAGCTTAAAACACTTAAGCTAGCTAATTCATTTGTTTCAGATGCCGTTGTACATTTAACTAAACTTACGGCTAAGAATTCCGGATTCGCCATTCAGGCACGCAGAGCCCTGTGGCTAAAATCCTGGTCAGCTGATGTTACTTCTAAATCTAAGTTACTCAACATACCTTTCAAAGGGCAGACCTTATTCGGGCCCGGTTTGAAGGAAATTATCGCTGACATTACAGGAGGTAAAGGCCACGCCCTGCCTCAAGACAGAGCCAAGCCAAAGGCTAGACAGTCTAATTTTCGTTCCTTTCGTAATTTCAAGACAGGAGCAGCATCAACTTCCTCTGCACCAAAACAGGAAGGAGCTGTTGCTCGCTACAGACAAGGCTGGAGACCTAACCAGTCCTGGAACAAGGGCAAGCAGGCCAGAAAACCTGCTGCTGCCCCTAAGACAGCATGAATTGAGGGCCCCCGATCCGGGAACGGATCTAGTGGGGGGCAGACTTTCTCTCTTCGCCCAGGCTTGGGCAAGAGATGTCCAGGATCCCTGGGCGCTAGAGATCATATCTCAGGGATATCTTCTGGACTTCAAATCCTCTCCCCCAAAAGGGAGATTCCATCTGTCAAGGTTGTCAACAAACCAAATAAAGAAAGAGGCGTTTCTACGCTGTGTACAAGATCTTTTATTAATGGGAGTGATCCATCCGGTTCCGCGGTCGGAACACGGACAGGGGTTTTACTCAAATCTGTTTGTGGTTCCCAAGAAAGAAGGAACCTTCAGACCAATCTTGGATTTAAAGATCCTAAACAAATTCGGTTCCATCGTTCAAAATGGAAACTATTCGGACAATCCTACCCATGATCCAAAAGGGTCAGTACATGACCACAGTGGATTTAAAGGATGCTTACCTTCACATACCGATTCACAGAGATCATTTCCGGTATCTAAGGTTTGCCTTCCTAGACAGGCATTACCAGTTTGTAGCTCTTCCATTCGGGTTGGCTACGGCTCCAAGAATCTTCACAAAGGTTCTGGGGGCTCTTCTGGCGGTACTAAGACCGCGAGGAATCTCGGTAGCTCCATACCTAGACGACATTCTGATTCAAGCTTCAAGCTTTCAAACTGCCAAGTCTCATACAGAGTTTGTACTGGCATTTCTAAGATCGCATGGGTGGAAGGTAAACGAAAAGAAGAGTTCTCTCGTTCCACTCACAACAGTTCCCTTCTTGGGGACTCTTATAGATTCTGTAGAAATGAAGATTTACCTGACAGAAGACAGGTTAACAAAACTTCAAAACGCCTGCCGTGTCCTTCATTCCATTCAACACCCGTCAGTGGCTCAATGTATGGAGGTGATCGGCTTAATGGTAGCGGCAATGGACATAGTCCCCTTTGCACGCCTACACCTCAGACCGCTGCAATTATGCATGCTAAGTCAGTGGAATGGGGATTACTCAGATTTGTCCCCCACTCTGAATCTGGATCAAGAGACCAGAAATTCTCTTCTGTGGTGGCTTTCTCGGCCACATCTGTCCAAGGGGATGCCATTCAGCAGGCCAAATTGGACAATTGTAACAACAGACGCCAGCCTGTTAGGTTGGGGCGCTGTCTGGAATTCCCTGAAGGCTCAGGGATCATGGACTCAGGAGGAGAGTCTCCTGCCAATAAACATCCTGGAATTGAGAGCAGTTCTCAACGCCCTTCTGGCTTGGCCCCAGTTAACAACTCGGGGGTTCATCAGATTTCAGTCGGACAACATCACGACTGTAGCTTACATCAACCATCAAGGAGGAACAAGAAGCTCCCTAGCGATGATGGAAGTATCAAAGATAATTCGTTGGGCAGAGTCTAACTCTTGCCATCTCTCAGCAATCTACATTCCGGGAGTGGAGAACTGGGAGGCGGATTTCCTAAGTCGTCAGACTTTTCATCCGGGGGAGTGGGAACTTCATCCGGAGGTCTTTGCCCAAATACTTCGACGTTGGGGCAAACCAGAGATAGATCTCATGGCGTCTCGACAGAACGCCAAGCTTCCTCGTTACGGGTCCAGATCCAGGGATCCGGGAGCGGCCCTAGTAGATGCTTTGACAGCACCTTGGACCTTCAGGAGAGCTTATGTGTTTCCACCCTTTCCGATGCTTCCTCGATTGATCGCCAGAATCAAACAGGAGAGAGCATCAGTAATTCTAATAGCGCCTGCGTGGCCTCGCAGGACCTGGTATGCAGATCTAGTGGACATGTCATCCTGTCCACCTTGGTCTCTGCCTCTGAGACAGGACCTTCTGATTCAGGGTCCTTTCAAACATCAAAATCTAATTTCTCTGAAGCTGACTTCCTGGAGATTGAACGCTTGATTTGATCAAAACGTGGATTCTCTGAGTCAGTAATTGATACCCTGATACAGGCTAGGAAGCCTGTTACCAGAAAGATTTATCATAAAATATGGCGTAAATACCTATATTGGTGCGAATCCAAAGGTTACTCTTGGAGTAAGGTTAGGATTCCTAGGATATTGTCTTTTCTACAAGAGGGTTTAGAAAAGGGCTTATCCGCTAGTTCTTTAAAGGGACAGATCTCAGCTCTGTCCATTTTGTTACACAAACGTCTGTCAGAAGTTCCAGACGTTCAGGCTTTTTGTCAGGCTTTGGCCAGGATTAAACCTGTGTTTAAAAATGTTGCTCCGCCATGGAGTTTAAACCTTGTTCTTAACGTTTTACAGGGCGTTCCGTTTGAACCCCTTCATTCCGTTGATATAAAATTGTTATCTTGGAAAGTTCTATTTTTAATGGCTATTTCCTCGGCTCGAAGAGTCTCTGAGTTATCAGCCTTACATTGTGATTCTCCTTATCTGATTTTTCACTCGGATAAGGTAGTTCTGCGTACTAAACCTGGGTTCTTACCTAAGGTAGTCACTAACAGGAATATCAATCAGGAGATTGTTGTTCCATCCTTGTGTCCTAATCCTTCCTCAAAGAAGGAACGACTTCTGCACAATCTAGATGTAGTTCGTGCCCTGAAATTTTATTTACAGGCAACTAAAGATTTTCGACAAACATCTTCACTGTTTGTCGTTTACTCTGGTCAGAGGAGAGGTCAAAAAGCTTCGGCTACCTCTCTCTCTTTTTGGCTTCGTAGCATAATACGTTTAGCCTATGAGACTGCTGGACAGCAGCCTCCTGAAAGAATTACAGCTCATTCCACTAGAGCTGTGGCTTCCACTTGGGCCTTTAAGAATGAGGCCTCTGTTGAACAGATTTGCAAGGCTGCAACTTGGTCTTCGCTTCATACTTTTTCCAAATTTTACAAATTTGACACTTTTGCTTCTTCGGAGGCTATTTTTGGGAGAAAGGTTCTTCAGGCAGTGGTTCCTTCTGTATAAAGATCCTGCCTATCCCTCCCGTCATCCGTGTACTTTTGCTTTGGTATTGGTATCCCAGAAGTAATGATGACCCGTGGACTGATCACACTTAACAGGAGAAAACATAATTTATGCTTACCTGATAAATTCCTTTCTCCTGTAGTGTGATCAGTCCACGGCCCGCCCTGTTTTTTATGGCAGGTCTAAATTTTTAAATTATACTCCAGTCACCACTGCACCCTTTAGCTTCTCCTTTCTCGTTGGTTCTTGGTCGAATGACTGGGTGTGACGTAGAGGGGAGGAGCTATATACCAGCTCTGCTGGGTGATCCTCTTGCACTTCCTGTTGGGGAGGAGTTAATATCCCAGAAGTAATGATGACCCGTGGACTGATCACACTACAGGAGAAAGGAATTTATCAGGTAAGCATAAATTATGTTTTTCTTTGCATAAATGTTTTGTAGATTATCTATTTATATAGCCCATAAAGTTTGTTTGTTTTTAAAATGTATAGTTTTTCTTATTTTTAAATAACATTGTTCTGATTTTCAGACTCCTAACCAAGCCCCAAAGTTTTATTTGAATACCGTCAGCTACCTACTCCAGCTTGCTCCTGTTTGTGTAAAGGGTTTTTTCATATGCAAAAGAAGAGGGAGGGGGGTTTCTTATTTCCCACTTGCAGTGGGCTTTCCAACTACCTTTTCAACAGAGCTAAACTGAGAGCTTCTAAGTAAGTTTTTAAACAGTTTAATACTGGGTTTTTATATCAGTATCTGTGCATCTTATTCTTTATAGTAGTGTCTATTGCATGCAGTTATATGAAAATTAGTGTATACTGTCCCTTTAAGTTTAGTAATTAGAGAGAGGTGCATGAAATGTATTAAGTGTTTAATGTCCCTTTAATTTTTGACATTGTATAAGCTTATTTAGCAAGTTGTTCACTAAAGATACTATCCCAATTGGTTCACCTTCTTACCTTAGAGCTTTGGGAGTTGTTCTTATGAGCCTGTGAGCAATCTGTCCTTAAAGGGACACTGAATCCAAATTTTTTCTTTTGGGATTCAGAAAGAGCATGCAATTTTAAGCAACTTTCTAATTGACACCTATTATCAAATAGTCTTCATTCTCTTGGTATCTTTATTTGAAATGCAAGAATGTAAGTTTAGATGCTGGCCCATTTTTGGTGAACAAACTGGGTTGTTCTTGCTGATTGGTGGATAAATTGGCCCACCAATAAACAAGTGCTTTCCATGGTTCTGAACCAAAAATATAGCTTCAATGCCTTCTTTTTCAAATAAAGAAAGCAAGAGAACGAAGAAAAATTGATAATAGGTGTAAATTAGAAAGTTGCTTAAAATTGCATGATCTATATGAATCACAAAAGAAAAAATTTGGGTTCAGTGTCCCTTTAAGGGTAATTTTTTCACAATCATGTACTTACTGTTAGGTTAAAAAAAACTATTTAGCTTTATCCTTTTTTCATGCAAACAAAATGTTTCATATGCATGAATTTGCTTTATATATTAAAGGGACATAAAGTGCAATAGTGAATTGCTGTAATGCACTAAAACACTTTACTGTTTGCACTACCTCTTCCTCAGTGTTAAACACATAGTTAAAGTATATTCTGTAGCAGCAATGCACTACTGAACCCAAGGGACACTGAACCCAATTTTTTTCTTTCATGATTCAGATAGAGCATGACATTTTAAGCAACTTTCTAATTTACTCCTATTATCAAATTTTCTTCATACTCTTGGTATCTTTATTTGAAATGCAAGAATGTAAGTTTAGATTCCGGCCCATTTTTGGTGAACAACCTGGGTTGTTCTTGCTGATTGGTGGATAAATTCATCCACCAATAAAAAAGTGCTGTCCAGAGTCCTGAATCAAATTAAAAGCTTAGATGCCTTCTTTTTCAAATAAAGATAGCGAGAGAATGAAGAAAAATTGATAATAGGAGTAAATTAGAAAGTTGCTTAAAATTGCATGCTCTATCTGAATCATGAAAGAAAAAAGTTGGGTTCAGTGTCCCTTTAATTAGGATCAGCATATTTGTGTAGCCGTCAAATATTAGATGTGTCCTTGTCAGGAGTGAAAATGCATAGCCACTCGAAAGCATGAGTCAACACATAGAGGCCAGCAGACATGCAATAGTATAGTGCTCTAGCACATTAAAGTATTTATATGTCCCTTAAACATGTGTTTACAAGTCAAATGTTTCATATTTACAGTGATAAAATGTGACAGTCTAACCAGGACAGAAATGTCTGTCATTGAACAGGACGATCCTTTTTTTCCTAATAGGTCTTAGTTTGGCTTTTCTTGAACTATTGCTAAGAGGAAGAGGAAAAGACACGTTTAATTTTTTAAGAAGTTTCTAACAGTTCCAAACTTTAGAAATATTTGTATAGCTGCACATCAGTAAATATAAAGAAATTCATTTCTTGTAAGTATAAATCTCATTGTTACAAACACAAATCGCTCATTGTTTGATGTTCTCTAAGATAAATTATATAAAAGTGACTGTGTGGCTTCTTCCTATTTTATATCTTACACTGTAAGGTATGATATTTCTTAATTTCTGTGTTTAAGTCACCATATCACCACCATTCATTTTGAGGTTTGCTGCAATTTCTATTGGTTCCTGTTTTCCGTGCAGAGCGGTTGTGACATCTTCCCACATACAAAACTTACTTGGTGCCCGCAATCTCGAGGGTGATATCATGTTCACAAAATAAGTGCTGAAGAAAGAAACTGGCAAAAACACTGAAGTGCAATAAAACATACAATATATTAATTGTTTATATATTTATTTTAATACAATGGTGTACAAGCTGTTTTAAAATGCAAAACACTAGATGTATGAACATTTTAATATCGATTTTATTCTATATCAAAACATTTTGTGATATCTTTGGTTTTTAATGCAGGTTAATGAGCTATTTTGTTATCTATATTATGTTAAAAGGCCTTTTTGGTTTAAAAGAAATGTACTGTTTTGTTACATTTTATTTTTTAACTACTCCCCTTTTAACCCTTGGTAATGGGTTAAACCCATAGGCAAAGTTGTGGTCCTTGCAAAGGCAAATAAGGATATGACCAGTGATTGGAGCATACTTATTCCCCTCCTTATTGGGCTGTTGCATATATATCATTATTTTGAGGTTCTAATCATGTTTTCCTTCTATTGGCAGTGAGAGTCCACGAGAACATTCCTAACCTATGAGAATTACTCCACCTGTCCACCAGGAAGAGGCAAAGACACCCCAAATGAGACTATAAATATCCCTCCCACTTCCTCTACTCTCCAGTTAATCTTTGCTTCGTATCATGGAGGTAGGCAGAGAGAGGTGCTCTGTAAAGGTGAAAAATGCAGTTCAACATGCATTAGCTTTTGTAAAGCCGGGGATCATATAACTATGTAAATCTCAATAGAGTATTGGTTTATGTAACACTGGGTCTCCCATGCCTCTTCCTGTATAACCTAAATCCCCTGTCTGATAAGTTCTATCATGGGTAAGTTGTCCCCTCTTTCATGGCAAATTGAGGTGGCTTTAAGTCTTGTCCCTGCATTTTACGAGTGTTATGTGCATAATTTGGCCCCTTGATGACAGGCAATATCATTCCACTAGCATCCGGTATATGGATTCCCAGACTTCTTCTGACATAGGGCTGAGAGGGGTGCGCTTTAAGCGCGCTGATATGCAGGACACTGACAAGCATTTTGCCCTAGTGGTGTTATCATGCCCAAGCATATGTATCAGAGGTGTTGATGATATGGTCACATTGACAGGTACTCCGGTTACTTACTCCAATACGTGCAGGCATGCCACTGCCATCCGGAGGGGTACGTCATTACTACAGACCGATTTTGATACAGGCCACAGAGGGCATTGCTGCATTCACGGGGGGCGCCAAATTCTGGTGTGAGTCAGTGGAGTTAGTGGATCTGATTACAGTGGAAACTCTTTTGGAGAAGATCCAAGATCACATACAATCCCTAAGGTTGGCAAATGCCTTCATCAGGGACGCCATTCTGCAAATTATTCACATTAACTCAAAGAACTCTAGTTTTGCGGTTCTGGCTAGGAGGGCCTTGTGACTAAAATCATGGTCTAAATCTTTGTCGTTTATGGGTAAGTTCCTGTTCGGCCCTGGTCTGGACTCTATCATAGCCACAGTCACAGGTGGAAAGGGAGCTTTCCTACCACAGGACAAGAAATCTAAGCCTAAAGGTCGTCAGGCAGGATGTTTTCGTTCCTTTTGGAACAAGAATCAGAGAAACGCAGAAGCGGCTAAAACTGAGTCAGCCAGGGCTACTTGGAAGCCCACCCAGGGGTGGAATAAGAAAAAGCAGCCCAAGAAGGCTTCCCAAGATAACAAATCAGCATGATGGGATCACCCATGACCTCTGTTCCAGAGGAAATGGTTTTAGTCCATCCAGGACTTTTGGGTGCTGGACATTATTTGCCAGGGTTACAGAAAAAGCTTTCACTCCCATCCCCCGAGGGACCACTTCTTTCTGTCAAGGGTGTCTGGAAAGCCAGTAAAAAGAGCAACACTACACTGCTGCGTGGAAGACCTCTTTGCCATGGGTGTGGTGGTTCCAGTACCCTCACTGGAGAGGGGACAGGGATTGTACTCAAATCTCTTTCTATTCCTCAAGAAAGAGGGCACGTTCCATTCTATACTGGACCTAAAAGGGCTCAACAGGTTCGTAAGAGTTCCCACCTTCAAGATGGAAACGATAAGATCCATCCTTCCCCTGGTTCAGGAGGGTCAGTTCATGTCCACAATAGACCTGAAGGACGCGTATATCCACATTCCAGTACAAAAAAATCTTTACCGTTTTCTATGGTTCGCCTTCCTAGACAATCACTACCAGATTGTTACGCTTCCATTTAGTTGGCTATTGCACCACAAGTGTTCACCAAGATCCTGGGAGCCCTGCTGGCTGCGGTTCGTCTGCAGGGGATCGCAGTGGCTCCTTACCTGGACGACATTCTGGTTCAGGCTCCTTCTTTGCCAGGGGTTCTGAACCACACGCAGAGATTACTCTTGTGTCTTTGGATGCATGGTTAGAAGGTGAATATGGAAAAGAGCTCCCTCGTCCCGGCTATGAGGGTAAACATTCTAGGAGAGATCATAGACTCTATCAGCATGTGCATCTACCTCACAGACCAGCACAGGGAGAAGCTTCAGAGGGCATGTCGCCTGCTTCAGTCCAATGTTCATCCATCGGTAGCACAATGCATGGAGGTGATAGGTCTCATGGTTGTGGCATCGGATTCTATAAAGTTTGCTCACTTTATAAAAAAGTTTATAAAATACACAATTAAAATAATTGCCATTATTAATTGTGTATTTTACAATTTTAATAAATTTGATTTCCAAGTGAGCTTGGGAAACTTTTACAATAATGTTGTTATCCTGTATGGTGATTTTGATCACTGGGGGATTCCAATCTTATTCACGCAATTATTCATTGGTGACTGGAGGTGAGCTAGCTGGGGAGCTCTTGACGACCCAGACTGCTACAATAGCACATTGAGATAAGTGCTACTGCTTTGTGAGTATCCTGCATAAGGAGGACCTGTGCTAAAGGGTCTGAAAACAAAGATACTATGCTATTGGAGCACATTTACCACAAGGTCTGGAGGAATTTATCTTCACTTGTGTGACCAGCGAGGTTTCTCTTGGCGAAGAGTTAAGACTCCGTATATATACTTCAGTTTCTCCAGGAGGGTCTGGAGAAAGTCTTGTCGACCAGCTCTATCATGGGTCAGATCTCTGCCCTTTCTGTTCTGTTTCACAAGAAGCTGGCTTGTTTGCCAGATGTTCAAGAGTTTGTTTAGGCTCTGGTTAGAATTAAACCTGTTTTCAAACCTGTTGCTCCTTCTTTGAGCCTAAATTTACTTCTTAAGGTTCTTCAGAGGGCTCCGTTTGAGCCTCTGCATGCTGTTGATATTAAATTACTCACTTGGAAGGTGGTTTTCCTATGGAATATTTCCTCTGCTTGCAGAGTATCAGAGCTTTAAGCTTTGATGTGTGATCCTCAGTATCTGTTGATCCATCAGGATAAGGCTGTGTTGAGGACTCAACTAGCTTTTTTCCCAAGGTAGGTACATACTTGCAACATCAACCAAAAGATTGTAGTTCCTTCATTTTGTCCTAATCCGTCATCCTCCAAGGATTGATTGTTACATAATTTGGATGTGGTCATAGTGTTGACGTTCTACCTTTACGCTACTAGGGAATTTCGTCTATCTCCTTCCTTATTCATCCCTTATACTAGAAAGTGCAAGGGGCAGAAGGCCTCAGATGTAACCATTTCCTTTTGGTTGAGAAGTCTCATTCATATGGCATATCAGGAAGTGGGTCAAGAGCCCCCTTCAAGAATCACAGCTCATACCACTTCTGCAGTATCTACCACTTGGGCCTTCAAAAATGAGGGTTCGGTTGAACAAATCTGTAAGGCTGCAACTTGGTCTTCATTGCACACATTCACAAAGTTCTATAAATTTGATATTTTTGCTTCTGCGGAGGCATCTTTTGGAAAAGGGGTTCTACAAGGGGTGATGCCTAATTAGGATTGCTGTCCCTACCTTTCCCTCCCGAACATTGGTGAACTTCACAGCTTGGGTATTGGTTTCCCATAGGTTATGAATGTTCTGGTGGACTCACTGCTAATAGAAGGAAAATTAAATTGATGCTTACCTGATAAATTAATTTCCTTCTTGGCAGTGAGAGTCCGCGACCCCGTCTAGATGCTAAATGTGTAGTGGCGGAAGTTGTTTCCTTGCACCTCTGTACCCCTTGTATCTCTTTTCACTTTTTCTTATCCTTGGCTGAACTACTGGAGGATAGGGGAAGTGGGAGGGATATTTATAGTCTTGTTTGGGTTGTTTTCGCCTCCTCCTGGTGGCAAGGTTGAGTAATTCCCATAGGTTATGAATGTTCTTGTGGATTCTCACTGCCAAGAAGGAAATTAATTTATCAGCTAAGCATAAAAGTTATTTTTGGCTCACCCCTGTAAATAAGTAAATGCCAGCTTGCTAATGTATAGCAGCAAGGAGCTAATAGAGTATATATTTCATGAATGACCTATTTGAAACAAATATAGTATTATAGTTTATATGAGCTTTAACTTTTTACAGAAATTCTCAAAACTTAACTTTGTGTTTATATATATATATATATATATATATATATATATATATATATAAAATTAAATAAAGGCGGCAGGCACTCTCACATATCAGTCGGCAACCATGGCATCCAGCTTAATTATGATACATCCAAACAAAGATCCCATGATAGTTGTAAAATGGGTTTTGAAGGAAAGCAAACTACTTTTATTTGCAGACCACTCCCATTTCGTGGTCTGAGGAAGGGGCTTACGACCCTGAATTGTCACAGGAGTGGTCTGTAAATAAAAGTTGTTTGCTTTGCTTCAAAACCCAGTGAGTGCCGCTTCCCTTTTACAACTATCGTGGGATCTTTGTTTGGATATATATATATATATATATATATATATATATATATATATATATATATATATATATATTTGTTTAGAAAATGGAAAAATAAACTGTTTTTAACTACTGTTTCTAGCTTGAAAAATAAAAAGTTGTTTAAAACGTTATTTACATTTTGTGACAATTTGATAGACATTCTATATGAAAAAAAAACCCTCAATTCTCTAACTTGGGATGTGGTTTATAGGCTGTTGTTTCTGAGAGTTCTGTGTTGCTACAACAAAATGTTATGCTGGGAGTAATGGGGGATGGGCTAAAAGATGCAGGCTGACGACTTGGGCTGTTTGATTAATAAATATGGATCTGTTTATTTGTATAGCAGTTTTCATGTACACTGCACTTTACATTTGTGACAGTACAAAATACAAAAGATTCTGAGTATGGAATAAATAAAACAGAGTAAATGGGATGCTCTGCTGAAGAGCTTACATAACAGCAGTGAAGTAGACATTTGGAGGTAAAGGTGGTGCATTTATAAAGTGCTCACTACATCACTGCACTGTGAATGCCTCTTTGAAGAGTTGTATGTATGTGTATATATATATATATATATATATATTTAAATACACACACATATATGTATATATATATATATATATATATATATATATATACACATACACATATATATATACAGGTGGTCCTCGTTTTACAACGGTTCAATTTACACCGTTTCAGAATAACAACCTTTTTTTCCAGTCATGTGACTGCTATTGAAAAGCATTCAGAAGCAGTGCATTTATTAAAATAGCCAGTAGGTGGAGCTGTCCGCGTGTATTGCAGCAAAGCCAAGCAAGCTAAAATTAATCAGTTTAACCAAACCTGAGCTATTGAGCAGATTTCAAAGGAACAAGATCTTCCTGTCTATAAATCAGTCCAGATTGGAATGCATAGAAAGAACTATTTGAAGAAAAATGCAAGTGAAGTCAGTGTTGTGTGATTATTTTATTAGGTTTATAATGCTGTTTAGCAAATGTTTTTGTTCATTTAACTTAGTTTAATTATATATTCTGTGTTGTGTGATTATTTTATTAGGTTTATAATGCTGTTTAGCATTTAAAGTTTTCATTTCAAATCTTTAAAAATAATGTATTAGGTGTTACTTATGACAATTTTGAGAGGGACCTGGAACCTAACTCCCTCACTTCCCATTGACTTACATTATAAACTGTGTTTCAATTTACAACGGTTTCGATTTACAACCATTCCTTCTGGAACCTAACCCCGGCGTAAACTGAGGGCTACCTGTATATATATATATATATATGTACATACATACACTGAATAAATCCAGTATTTGTTAAGACCAGTGAGTGCTGTTTCCTGTTTTCCATAGATTGAACCCTACTCTAGCACCCTGGCATTGGAAATTGAACTGTTTGTGAGAGTGCACCTGCCTCCAAAGGAAACATTCCGTGGGGTGTTAAAGGCACATGAAACCCACATTTTTTTTCTTTTATGATTGAGATAGAACATACAATTTTAAATAACTTTACAAATTATTTCTATTATCAAATTTACTTTGTTCTTTTTGTATCCTTTGATGAAATAGCAGCAATGCACTACTGGGAGGCAGCTGAGCACAAAAAGTGATAATAGGTATATATGTGCAGCCACCATTCAGCAGCTAGCTCTCAGTAATGCACTGCTGCTCCTGAGTCTATCTATATATTCTTTTCAACAAGGATGCCAAGAGAACAAAGCAAATTAGATAATAGAAGTAATTCGGAAAGTTGATTAAAATTGCATTTCTGTCTTTTGAGTTTGAGAAACCTCTGCAGCTGTGATTCGTGGAGAAGATATTCTGGAGCAGAGCATAAGAGTATAGATATGTTGCATATACAGTATCTCACAAAAGTAAGTACACCCCTCACATTTTTGTATATACAGGTGGCCCTCGTTCAATTTACACCGTTTCAGAATAACAACCTTTTTTTCCAGTCATGTGACTGCTATTGAAAAGCATTGAGAAGCAGTGCATTTATTAAAATAGCCAGTAGGTGGAGCTTTCCGCTTGTGTTGCAGCAAAGCCAAGCAAGCTGAAATTAATCAGTTTAACCAGACCTGAGCTATCGAGCAGACTTCAAAGGAACAAGATCTTCCTGTCTATAAATCAGTCCAGATTGGAATGCATAGAAATAACTGTTTGTAGAAAAATGCAAGTAAAGTCTGTGTTGTGTGATTATTTTATTAGGTTTATAATGCTGTTTAGTAAATGTTTTTGTTCATTTAACTTAGTTTAATTATATATTCTATGTTGTGTGATTATTTTATTAGGTTTATAATGCTGTTTAGCATTTAAAGTCTTTCAAAGCTTATGTATTAGGTGTTACTTATGACAATTTTGAGAGGGGCCTGGAACCTATCTCCCTCACTTCCCATTGACTTACATTATAAACTAGGTTTCAATTTAAAACGGTTTCGATTTACAACCATTCCTTCTGGAACCTAACCCCGGCGTAAACTGAGGGCTACCTGTATTTTATTATATCTTTTCATGTGACAACACTGAAGAAATAACACTTTGCTACAATGTAAAGTAGTGAGTGTACAGCCTGTATAACAGTGTAAATTTGCTGTCCCCTCAAAATAACTCAACACACAGCCATTAATGTCTAAACTGTTGGCAACAAAAGTGAGTACACCCCTAAGTGGAAATGTCCAAATTGGGCCCAAAGTGTCAATATTTTGTGTGGCCACCATTATTTTCCAACACTGCCTTAACCTTGGGCATGGGGTTCACCAGAGCTTCACAGGTTGCCACTGGAGTCCTCTTCCTCTCCTCCATGACAACATCACAGAGCTGGTAGATGTTAGAGACTTTGCGCTCCCCCACCTTCCGTTTGAGGATGCCCCACAGATGCTCAATAGGGTTAAGGTCTGGAGACATGCTTTGCCAGTCCAACCATCACCTTTACCCTCAGCTTATTTAGCAAGGCAATGGTCGTCTTGGAGGTGTGGTTGGGGTCGTTATTATGTTGGAATACTGCCCTGCGGCCCAGTCTCCGAAGGGAGGGGATCAGGCTCTGCTTCACTATGTCACAGTACACATGGGCATTCATGGTTCCCTCAATGAACTGTAGCTCCCCAGTGCTGGCAGCAATCATGCAGGCCCAGACCATGACACTCCCACCACCATGCTTGACTGTAGGCAAGACACACTTGTCTTTGTACTCCTCACCTGGTTGCCGCCACACACGCTTGATACCATCTGAACCAAATAAGTTTATTTTGGTCTCATCGGATTACAGGACATGGTTCCGGTAATCCATGTCCTTAGTCTGCTTGTCTTCAGCAAACTGTTTGCTGGCTTTCTTGTGCATTATCTTTAGAAGAGGCTTCCTTCTGGGACAACAGCCATGCAGACCAATTTGATGCAGTGTGCGGCATATGGTCTGAGCACTGACAGGCTGACCCCCCCCACCCCTTCAACCTCTGTAGCAATGCTGGCAACACTCATACGTCTATTTCCCAAAGACAACCTCTGGATATGAGGCTGAGCATGTGCACTCAACTTCTTTGGCCATCCATGGTGAGGCCTGTTCTTAGTGGAACTTGTCCTGTGAACCCGCTGTATGGTCTTGCCCACCATGCTGCAGCTCAGTTTCAGGGTCTTGGCAATCTTCTTATAGCCTAGGCCAACTTTATGTAGAGCAACAATTCTTTTTTTCAGATCCTCAGTGAGTTCTTTGCCAGGAGGTGCCATGTTGAACTTCCAGTGACCAGTATGAGAGATTGTGAGAGCGATAACACCAAATTTAACACACCTGTTCCCCATTCACAATTGAGACCTTGTAACACTAACGAGTCACATGACACCGGGGAGGGAAAATGGCTAATTGGACCCAATTTGGACATTTCCACTTAGGGGTGTACTCACTTTTGTTGCCAACAGTTTAGACATTAATGGCTGTGTGTTGAGTTATTTTGAGGGGACAGCAAATTTACACTGTTATACAGGCTGTACACTCACTACTTTACATTGTAGCAAAGTGTCATTTCTTCAGTGTTGTCACATGAAAAGATATAATAACATATTTACAAAAATGTGAGGGGTGTACTCACTTTTGTGAGATACTGTAGGTAAAAGAACAAAATAAGAAATTAGAGAAGACATTTGTAGTTTAGGTGTTTTATTAGGTAGACTTTTTAAATGGAAAAGTAAATGTGGTTCATTAGTGTGCCATAAAAAATAACCAAGTCATTTTCTGCTGTGTTTTTTGAGTTCAGGTGAAAACTTTCAAATGGTGCATATTAATAATACTTTATAAGTTACTCATTTCTACTAAATCTCCCAGGCTAAGAAACAGTTCTGTCTTTGTACTCATAAACAACTATATATAGATAAATCTATATTATATTGCATTTCTGCAATAAATGTACATTATCTATGATATTCCCCCAAATACAGCTGTTCTTGGTTATGATCTGATATATTTATACAGTAAAGCGTTCACTTATCATAAAGTACTTTATTTCCCTCAGCTTATTTTTTACACAACTTATTAGTTACACTTCTTACTAATAATAAAGTGAATTATTTAGACAGTAGGAAATTAATAAACGAATATTAATATTAACCAAGCAGCACCACACCCTGCGAGACTGAAGCTATCACGGGAAAACACACCCAGCCCCTACTAGCCGTAGCCAGCCTTGGAAGTGTTGAATTAAGAATACAGGCCCAAGCCCCGGCCTTGTTATAGGCCAGCCCAGGACTCCCGCCCCCAGCCAGTCACACAGCCCGGCCTCTTCCAGATGGGACTGCATTTCCCAGCAACTTCTCATTCCAGCTATTTTTTTTCTTCATAAGATCTGCTGCGGGAAAGGATTAACGAGAAGGCCGGGGGACTGGAGGTGAGAAGGCGGCTTGGGTGTGCGCGGGACGTTCGTGGGAGGGGGTTACGGTGATATGAGCTCGGTCACCGCACGAGTAGTTGTTGCTACGTGGAGTGTTTGCGGTGAATCACCTGAAGTAAACTTGGTCTCGTGTTGTGAAACTTGAGGTGGTGCTCCCTGCTTAATATTAACCCGCAACCACCCATGCCAGGGAGCTGCTTATTAACTCAAACCTGTTCTCCTCACCGGTACTAATGCAGGAGGAGAGCAGCCCCACTTCTGATTTGTTTTCTCACTCTCTAGAATAATCTAATAAGGATTAGTTTATATCTTTTTCACGTGTGTTACAGTTGTAGGTCTGTGAGTTTTACTTAGTTTGTGTGCTGTGTAGTTCATAACCAGCGTCTATATATGTGTGACAGTTTCAGGCATATCTGTGTTCTATATGTGTGTGACAGTTTCAGGCATATCTGTGTTCTATATATGTGTGACAGTTTCAGGCATATCTGTGTTCTATATGTGTGTGACAGTTTCAGGCATATCTGTGTTCTATATGTGTGTGACAGTTTCAGGAATATCTGTGTTCTCTATGTGTGTGACAGTTTCAGGCATATCTGTGTTCTATATGTGTGTGACAGTTTCAGGCATATCTGTGTTCTATATGTGTGTGACAGTTTCAGGCATATCTGTGTTCTATATATGTGTGTGACAGTTTCAGGCATATCTGTGTTCTATATATGTGTGTGACAGTTTCAGGCATATCTGTGTTCTATATATGTGTGTGACAGTTTCAGGCATATCTGTGTTCTCAATGTGTGACAGTTTCAGGCATATCTGTGTTCTCAATGTGTGACAGTTTCAGGCATATCTGTGTTCTCTATGTGTGTGACCGTTTCAGGCATATCTGTGTTCTATATGTGTGTGACAGTTTCAGGCATATCTGTGTTCTATATGTGTGTGACCGTTTCAGGCATATCTGTGTTCTATATGTGTGTGACAGTTTCAGGCATATCTGTGTTCTCTATGTGTGTGACAGTTTCAGGCATATCTGTGTTCTCTATGTGTGTGACAGTTTCAGGCATATCTGTGTTCTCTATGTGTGTGACAGTTTCAGGCATATCTGTGTTCTCTATGTGTGTGACAGTTTCAGGCATATCTGTGTTCTCTATGTGTGTGACAGTTTCAGGCATATCTGTGTTCTCTATGTGTGTGACAGTTTCAGGCATATCTGTGTTCTATATGTGTGTGACAGTTTCAGGCATATCTGTTAGATTTGATGTTTCTATACTGCTTGAGTAACTCAAAAATAACAAGGTGGGGGGTGCTCTCATTTTCTGTAGTGGCTTTTAATCAGTACTAAAACTTATGCATACCAATACATAGTGAAATAGCAATAACAAGGATACAAATAAATAAAAAAAAAAAATATATATATATATATATATATATATATATCTCACTATATATGAAACTTGCATATCAATAATTATGATTGGTTGTGATGATTTTGTCCTTTTGTGTAGAAACATGGCCCCTTACCTGCCATCTAGGCTGGCTATTCTATATTGTGTATTTTCAGTCTATATATGTCAGTTGTGAGTAATTTGTAAGCCATATTACATTGTTTGATTGCATTGAGTCAGGCAGCCACAAGTGCTAAAATTCTACCTCTGGCAACTATTGGATAATTCTAAATAATAGTATAAGTAAATATAATGTCTCTGTACTTAACATGAGAGTAGTTCCTCATTCTTCTAGGCTTTATATAAATTTATAAACCTGTTCTGTACAACACATATACATGTGATATATTAACATCTTTCTCAGATGGTGCTATGGACCAAATCTAGCTAGCAGTCACAAACATGCCCTACTAGAGGAGGTCACCGCTTTCACACAGATGTTGATACTATGAACTTATTGGGGAGTTTCAGAAGGTTGTGTTTAAATGTTAAGTATTTGGGTGATACCTGTTGCTTCTTTTGTGGTGAAGGTTGTAGCATTTAAATACATAACATTTGTAATTAATTATGTGCAGCAGAAAAACAAAACATATGTATCTTTACTTCTTATGAAAATTGTGTTTGGGTCCCCCTCCCTCCCACTGGATTGCTTTACTCGGAAACTATTAAGAGACACACACTACTGTATATTAAAGAAATGTTTGATTATGTTAAAAATGCCATTTGTATCTTAGAATAATAGTTATGTACTTTGTTACTGAAATAAGTATTTATACATTTTCAACATAGCGAGTATTGCATTGAGCAATACTTTTTATTGGACTATTTATACATATATAGTTAGTCTAATAAAAAAAAGTATCATTGCCCAATGCAATACTCTTGTTGTTTTGATATCTAAATCTCTGGACTAACATGGCTACTCCAATCTACATTTTCAACCAAATTGGAATCGGAAACAGGAAAGTTGCAATAACAAAATGCCCTAATTCATTACTTTTGCATTACTATATTTATGTGTTTTTAACTCCTGCGAACAAGTGTAATACATGGTTAAAGGGGTAGTCTTCTCTAGAATTTGTATTATTCAAAACTATAAATAATCCCTTTTTATTACCCATTCCCCAGTTTTGCATAACCAACACAGTTAGATTAATATACTCTTTACTTCTGATTACCTTGTATCTAAACCTCTGCAGACTGCCTCCTTATTTCAGTTCTTTTAACAGACTTGCATGTTAGCCCATCAGTGCTGACTCATAAATAACTCCACGGGAGTGAGCACATTTTTTAATCTATACATCAAACATGAACTAGCTGTGAATATCTGTCAAAATGCACTGAGATAAGAGGCGGCCTTCAAGGTCTTAGCAATTGGCATATGAGCCTACCTAGGTTTAGTCTCCAACAAAGCAAATTTGATGATAAAAGTAAATTGGAAAGTTGTTTTTAATTTTGCATACTCTATCTAAATCATGAAAGTTGAATTTGACTAGACTGCCCCTTTAAAGCCTGCTCCAATCTAGTAATGCACTACTGGTATTGTGCTGAGCAGGGCTGCTGCGCCTTGCTAAGGACAGTATAATGTGCCGAGCTGCCAGTCATTTTGTGCCCAGTATTGACGGTATATTGTTACTTTAACCACAAAGGGGTTTAACATAGGTATATGTATTAATATATTCAGCAGTACTATACATGGGGGCAGTTAATCATACACAAAGCAGATGTTTTAACTGCAACTGCAGAAGTACAGTATTATGTGCCCT